>NC_069505.1:551944322-552108637 GCF_027579735.1 Bombina bombina | reverse complement strand
CAGAAAAAAGGGAAGCCTTTGTGGGGTGCGTGCAAGATCTGTCCTCCTTAAGAGTGATTGTCCCAGTGCCTATCACAGAAAGAGGTTTGGAATATTATTCAAACCTTTTCATGGTCCCAAAGAAGTAGGGAACTTTCTGCCCGATTCTGGACCTAAAGTGCTTAAACAAATTTCGAAATGTCCCCTCATTCAAGATGGAGATGATAAGGTTCATCCTTTTGGTAGTTCAGGAAGGGCAGTTCATGACCACTATAGATCTGAAGGATGCTTACCTTCACGTTCCAATCCACAAGGATTACTTCAAGTTTCTAAGGTTTGAGTTCCTGGACCAGCACTTCCAGTTCATTGCACTTCCATTCGGTCTAGCTACTGCTCCAATAATTTTTACGAAGGTTCTAGGGGCTCTTCTAGCAGTTGCCAGAACCCGGGCTATAGCAGTAGCTCGCTACTTGGACGGTATTCTGGTACAAGCACCATCTTTTTGTCTGGCAGAGGACCATTCGGAATCTCTTCTCTCTCTTCTTCGATCTCATGGATGGAAGATAAACTTAGAAAAGAGTTCTTTTATACCAAGCCCCAGGATGGAATTCCTGGGTACTATAATAGACTCCATACACATGAGGATATTTCTAACAGACCAGAGACGTTGCAAGCTAGCTTCGGCATGTCTTGCCCTCCCGAGCATCCTTAAGGCCCTCTGTGGCTCAGTGTATGGAGGTTATTGGTCTCATGTTGTCCAGCATGGACATCATTCCCTTTGCCAGGTTCCGTCTCAGACCGTTGCAACTGTGCATACTGAGGCAGTGGAACCGCGATCATTCAGATCTGTCTCAACAGATTTCTCTGGACAACCGGTCAAGAGAATTGCTGTCTTGGTGGCTCTGTCCAGGTCACCTGTCCCAAGGGACATCCTTCTTAAGACCATCCTGGGAGATTGTGACTACGGACGCAAGTCTATTAGGATGGGGAGCTGTTTGGGGTGCCAAGAAAACACAGGGCCTGTGATCTCAGGAGGAATGCTCCCGCCCGATCAACATTCTAGAACTTCGGGCAATCTTCAATGCACTGAAGGTGGGGCCTCTTCTGGGTTCATCCCAGTTTATCAGATTCTAATCAGACAATATAACCTTGGTGGCTTACATCAACCATCGGGGGATTTAGATGCTCCCTAGCAATGAGGGAAGTATCTCGGATTCTGGAGTGTGTGGAGGCCCACAACTGTTCACTGCCAGTGATCCACATTCCGAGTGTCGACAACTGGGAAGTGGATTGGGGGACACCGGAGATAGATCTCATTGCATCCCGTCTCAATACCAAGCTACCCAAATATGGGTCTACGTTGAGGGGGTGGAGCTAATAGATGCATTAGTAGTGCCTTCGAGGTTCAGTCTGATTTACCTTTTTACATCGTTACCACTACTTCCTCTTGTTGTTGCCCGCATCAAGCAGGAGCAGGCATCAGTGATACTGATTGCTCCATCATGGCAGTGAAGGATATGGTTCATGGATATGGTGGGGATGTCATCACCTCTTCCGTGGAAGTTACCTTGTCTCAGGGATCTGCTGGAACAAGGTCCTTTTGTTCATCAAAATCTAGAATCTCTGAGGCTCACTGCATAGAGATTGAACACTTAGTCCTAGCCAAGGAGGTTTTTCTAAGAGAGTTATTGATACTCTCATTAAAGCTCGTAAACCAGTTACTTGTCACATCTATCATAAGGTGTGTAGAACCTACTTATTCTTGTGTGAAGAGCGTTTTTCCTGGCATAAAGTTAAGGTTACGGTCACATAATGACCTTAATCATGATAATATGATTAAGGTCATTATGTGACCGAAACTTCATTTTTGTATGCTGTGATGTCTCACAAATAAAGATACATTTGCATTAATAAGGTGCTGCTGGTTTTGGCTGTTTTTGGATGGAGTAGGGGACTGTTGCAGAGTCCTTACAGCGTGCATCTGCTGGTCTGGGCTGGAGTGCTGGACCTGATACATTGATTCTATAAAGTTAAGGTTGCCAGGATCATTTTGTTTCTCCAGGATGGACTGAAGAAGGGCCTTTCTGCCAGTTCCCTGAGGGGACAGATTTCGGCCCTGTCTATTTTACTGCACAAGAGGCTTGCGGCACTTCCAGATGTACAGTCCTTTGTTAAGGCTCTGACTAGGATCAGACCTGTGTTTAGATCTAATGCTCCTCCTTAGAGTCTAAATCTTGTTCTTAAGGTTTTGCAACAGGCTCCGTTTGAGCCTATACATTAGGTTGACATTAAATTGTTGTCCTGGAAGGTTCTTTTTCTATTGGCTATTGCTTCTTCGCACAGAGTATCTGAGATTGCTGCCTTGCAATGTGAGCCTCCTTATCTGGTGTTCCATTCGGATAAGGTCGTCCTACGTACTAAGTTAGGTTTTCTTTCTAAGGTCGTGTCAGACCGCAATATCAATCAAGAGATTGTGGTTTCTGCCTTGTATCCCAATCCTTCTTCTTTGAAGGAACGTTTGCTTCATAATTTGGACGTGATTCGTGCCTTGAAGTTCTATCTTCAGGCTACTAAGGATTTTAGACAAACTTCTTCCTTGTTTGTTGTCTATTCTGGGAAGCGTAAGGGTCAGAAGGCCTCTTCGACTTCCTTATCTTTTTGGTTAATGAGTGTTATCCACTTAGCTTATGAGACAGCGGGACATAAACCTCCTCAGAGGATTACAGCTCATTCTACTAGAGCAGTGGCTTCCTCTTGGGCCTTTAAGAATGATGCCTCTATGGATTAGATTTGTAAGTCCTCCTTGCATACTTTTTCTAAATTTTACAAGTTTGATTGCAGCTTTTCATGAGAAAGGTTTTACAGGCTGTGGTGCTCTCAGATTAGGGTCCGCCTCTCTTTTATTCCCCTCCCATTATCATTCAGTGTCCTCTAGAGCTTGGGTATAGTTTTCCCAACAATAAGGAAGGATGCTGTGGACTCTCCTTATATTAAGAAGGAAAACATAAATTATGATTACCAGATAATTTCATTTCCTTCTGCATAAGGAGAGTCCACGGCCCCCACCCATGTTCTCCGATGGGCGGTCCGCTAAATTATGTTTTTCTTCTGGCACCATTTATACCCTGATATTTCTCCTACTGTTCCTTGTTCCCTTGGCAGAATGACTGGGGGATGTGGGTAGTGGGAGAGCCATTTAAGCCTTTGGCTGGGGTGTCTTTGCCTCCTCCTTGTGGCCAGGTTCAGTATTTCCCAACAGTAAGGAATGATGCCGTGGACTCTCCTTATACAGAAGGAAATTAAATTATCTGGTAAGCATAATTTATGTTTTCCCCCCCACATGTAAGTCACAATCTTCTCTGCCTGCGTCTTTGGTTTGGTATTTGTGTCTAAAATGCAAATAATGGTCTATTATTAGTAGTAAATATCAGTCTATAATAATAACTATTAACTTTCTGATTACAGTACTGTACTATCTTTTTGTTCACACATATTACAAATGATACAAAACTACATTTAGGCAGCAATTATAAACTATATTATGACATGTAAATATTTCCTGAATGACATAAGCTTTTGTTGTTTTACACTTGGTCCCACCCCCTCTCCAAACTGTACCATTTTACAGATGCAAACAGGGGTCAAGTCCTACAAAAAAACATGTGGGAACTCACCAAGACTTCCACCCCCAAAACAATTAATATTGTTTTATACTCA
This sequence comes from Bombina bombina, assembly GCF_027579735.1. Taxonomy (NCBI): domain Eukaryota; kingdom Metazoa; phylum Chordata; class Amphibia; order Anura; family Bombinatoridae; genus Bombina; species Bombina bombina. Next base: position 552,104,941 of record NC_069505.1, on the reverse strand, counting down.
CACACTGTATGTATATGTATATACAGCTCCTCCCACCAGCAGCAGCAGCGCTTACTGAAGCATTTCTGTTCTCTGTCCAGGGGGAACTTAGTTCCTTCTGCAAAAATAGTGTAGGAACTCCGTTCCCATGCGTTCCTGCCCGACCTGACCCCAGGATGCAAATATTCAAATATTCAGATATGCAAACCTTTTCCAGGCCCAAGCAGTTTAGATAAAGGGTTGTGTACCTGTATATAATATGGTTAACAATATACACTGGACTGGCATCCACATAGTCCAGACCTGAATATTATAGGGGCAGTAAGGGATCACCTGGACAGAGAAAGAAATAAAAGACAAACTAAATCTAAAGAAGAACTCTGGGAAGTGCTGAAAGAAGCCTAGTATAATATATCCGAAAATTACTTCAGAAAACTTCAGGACAGTCTCCCCAAAAGAGTTCAAGATGTGCTTAGTGCCAAGGGAGGTCACACTAAATACTGACTTTTGCCTGAAGAAGCCATTTTGTTCTGAAAATTTACGGCTAGATTTAGAGTTTTGCGGGCAAAGGGGTGCGTTAGCTACGCGTGGTTTTTTCCCCCCGCACCTTTTAAACAACGCTGGTATTTAGAGTTCTCTGAAGGTCCCTAATCTGCCGCCCCCGCTATCGCTGACCCCTGCATTACACTTTTAACCCCTAATCTGCCGCTCCGGACACCGCCGCAACCTACATTATCCCTATGTACCCCTAATCTGCTGCCCCTAACATCGCCGACCCCTATATTATATTTATTACCCCCTAATCTGCCCCCCCCCCCCAACGTCGGCACTACCTATCTACACTTATTAACCCCTAATCTGCCGACCGGACCTCACCGCTACTATAATAAATGTATTAACCCCTAAAGCTAAGTCTAACCCTAACACTAACACCCCCCTAAGTTAAATATAATTTAAATCTAATGAAATAAAATAAATCTTATTAAATAAATGAATCCTATTTAAAGCTAAATACTTACCTGTAAAATAAACCCTAATATAGCTACAATATAATTAATAATTACATTGTAGCTATTTTAGGATTTATATTTATTTTACAGGCAACTTTGTATTTATTTTAACCAGGTACAATAGCTATTAAATAGTTAATAACTATTTAATAGCTACCTAGTTAAAATATTTACAAAATGACCTGTAAAATAAATCCTAACCTAAGTTACAATTAAACCTAACACTACACTATCAATAAATAAATTAAATAAACTACATACAATTATCTACAATTAAATAAACTATACTAAATTACAAAAAAAACCAAACACTAAATTACAAAAAATAAAAAAAGATTACAAGAATTTTAAACTAATTACACCTACTCTAAGCCCCCTAAAAATATAACAAAGCCCCCCAAATTAAAAAAAATGCCCTACACTATTCTAAAATAAAAAGTTTACAGCTCTTTTACCTTACCAGCCCTTAAAAGGGCCTTTTGCGGGGCATGCCCCAAAGAATTCAGCTCTTTTACCTTAGGGGGGTGTTAGGGTTAGGGTTAGACTTAGCTTTAGGGGTTAATACATTTATTATAGTAGCGGTGAGGTCCGGTCGGCAGATTAGGGGTTAATAAGTGTAGGTAGGTAGCGGTGACGTTGGGGGGTTAAAAATTTTTATTAGAGTGGCGGCAATGTGGGGGGACCTCGGTTTAGGGGTACATAGGTAGTTTATGGGTGTTAGTGTACTTTAGAGCACAGTAGTTAAGAGCTCTATGAACCGGCGTTAGCCCATAAAACTCTTAACTCCTTACTTTTTTCTGCGGCTGGAGTTTTGTCGTTAAAGCTCTAACGCTCACTTCAGCCAAGACTCTAAATACCAGCATTAGAAAGATCCCATTGAAAAGATAGGATATGCAATTGACGTGAGGGGATCTGAGGTATGGAAAAGTCGCGGCTGGAAAGTGAGCGTTAGAGCCTTTCCTGACTGACTCTAAATACCAGCGGGCGGCCAAAACCAGCGTTAGGACCCCCTAACACTAGTTTGGACGGCTAACGCAGAACTCTAAATCTAGGCGTTAGTTTTTTATATGTTGTGTACATATTTCTTGTATGTATTGTATTTCTTGTATTTTCTGTTTGTATCTTAATAAAGAGACCAAAAAATAAATATGGATGGTCATCAAAACTTTGCTAAAACAACAAATCTAATGGTGGCCTAAGACGTTTGCACAGTACTGTATATGTAATATGATTGATCAGGTCCGGACTGGGACCAAAAAGAGGCCCAGGCATTTTAGGGCAAAGAGGCCCCTAACCCCCCCCCCCCCCCCTCGGCTCACCATTTCTTATTTAAAGGGACAGTCTAGTCAAAATTAAACTTTCATGATTTGGATAAGGCATGTCACTTTAAACAACTTTTCCAATTTACATTTATCATCAAATTTGCTTTGTTATCTTAGTGTTATTTGTTGAAAGTTAAACATAGATAGGCTCATATTCTAAGGTCTAAGGCCTTAAAGGCCACCTCTTCTCTGGATGCATTTAACAGTTTTTCACAGCTAGAGGGCGTTAGTTCATGTGTGCCATATAGATAACATTGCACTCACGCCCGTGGAGTTACGTATGAGAGGGCACTGATTGGCTAAAATGCAAGTCTGTTAAAATAACTGAGATAAGGGGACAGTCTGCAGAGACTTAGATACAAGGTAATCACAGAGGTTAAAAGTATAATAATATAACTGTGTTGGTTATGCAAAACTGGGGAATGGGTAATAAAGGGATTATCTATCTTTTTAAACAATAACAATTCTGGACTAGAATTGTTATTGTTTAAAAATTGCCAGCAGCCTCTTATTTATTAGGGACTCTAATGATTATTATCCTACATAAAATGAGAAATAAACAAAGTACAAAAACACAAATACATACAAATTTCCCAGAGAAGATAAAATAAAAGCCCCAGCTTCACAGAGATTCAAATATCTGTATATGACAAACTATGTATAGGTAACAATGTTAACACACCTTTTATGTAGACACTGAAATCAACCTCTTGGCATCATAGATAAGCTTTATGGAAAATATTAGGATAGTTACTCAAAAAGGATGAACTTCAAAGGGATTAATATAAAGTATAGTAGTTTATAGTCCCTCAAAATTCGATCTGCCTTACCCCCCCCCCCTCCCCCAGAGGACAAGTCCTACCGGAGAATGTATAGTGTTAGGGAACTTAGGGGCATACTTGAACATTACTAATCAGGGGCTTAGGTGTTCAGGCACCCTGTGAGGGCTACTCTTGTGGCTGATGGGTTTTACAGGGTGGTGCTGAGGCTGATTGGGGTTACAAGGGGGACCCAGGGGCTAATGAGGGTTACAGTGTGGGGGTGCTGAGGCTGATTGGGGTTACAAGGGGGACCCTGGGGCTAATGGGGATTACAGGGTGGGGGTGCTGAAGCTGCTGGTTAAAGGGGGGTGCTGAGGCTGATGATGGTTACGGGGGGCCCTGGGGCAGATGGTGGTTACAAGGGGGGGCGGGGGCTGATGGTGGTTACAGGGGGGAGGCTGGAGCTGATGGTGGTTACAGGGGGAGGCTGGGGCTGATGGTGGTTACAGGGGGGGTGCTGAGGCTGATTGGGGTTACAAGTAGGACCCTGGGGCTAATGGGGGTTACAGGGTGGGGGTGCTGAGGCTGATGGTTACAGAGGGGGGCCCTGGGGCTGATGGTGGTTACAGGGGGGCCCTAGGGCTGATGGTGGTTACAGGGGGGTGCTAAAGCTGATTGGGGTTACAGGGAGTGGTGCTGAGGCTGATTGGGGTTACAAGTAGAACCCTGGGGCTAATGGTGCTTACAGGGTGGGGGTGCTAAAGCTGATGGTTACAGAGGGTGGGGGGCTGGGATGATGGTGTTTACAGGGGGGGCTGGGGCTGATGGTGGTTACAAGGGGGGCCCTGGGGCTGATGAGGTTTACAGCCTCAGCAGCCCCCTGTAAGCACCATCAGCCCCAGCCCCCCCTGTAAGCACCATCAGCCCCAGCCCCCCCTGTAAACACCATCAGCCCCAGGGCCCCCCTGTAGATCCCATCAGCCCCAGGGCCCCCCTGTAAATCCCATTAGCCCCAGTGCCCCCTGTAAATCCCATCAGTCCCAGGGCCCCCCTGTAAATCCCATCAGCCCCAGGGCCCCCCTGTAACTACCATCAGCCCCAGGGCCCCCCTGTAAATTCCATCAGCCCCAGCCTCCCCCCCCGTAACTTCCATCAGCCCCAGAGACCCCCTGTAACTCACCTCAGCCCCAGGGTCCCCCTGTAACTTCCATCAGCCCCAGCCCCCCGTAACTTCCATCAGCCCCAGAGCCCCCCCTGTAACTCCCATCAGCCCCAGAGCCCCGCTGTATCTCCAATCAGCCTCATCATCAGTGTCATCACCCCCCTGTTACCTGTAAACCCCATCAGCACCAGGGCACCCCAATCCCCATCATGTAAATACCATAAGCCCCAGGGCCCCCCTCCTTTAACTACCATCAGATCCAGGGTCCCAAGGCCATTTTGTATAAATATGAATGAGAAAAGGTCCTCTCAGTCTCTCTCTCTCTGAGACCAGACCTGCCTCCTACCTGCCCTGCAGCTGCTGCTGTCCAGTCATCATAGTGGCGCTGCTCACTAGCCCCCTGGCCTCACACCGCGGAATGCCATTGCCCATGGTCTGGACTCGGAGTCTGGAGAATGGGATTCAGGCTGCTGCCTAATTGATCATGCGGATGATGGAGCCACTCAGGGGACTCACCCGGCCCGGCGGCAGCATGTTTCCGGCCGGCTCCAGGCTCCAGCCACTGACATGACACCCACGTGGACCCTGCACGCGGCATGAGTGTAGTGCAGCCGCATGCAGGGCGTGTCACTCGCAGTGCACAGCCACGCTCAGTCTCAGAACTCAGACCCAGGCCGGAAGTAGTGTGCCTGGGCGGCGGCGCCCGGCGGCCAAAACAAATTGGGATTCTATAATATCAGTATGACTGAGAAGACAGACAGAACTAAATAAACTATTGTAATTTGTATACTACTACAAGTAGTAGTAGTATACAAATTACAATAGCTTATTAAACACGTACACGGAGTTAACATATATTAAATAATATATTAACATTTAGAAAAAAAAATTCAGATTAAAAAAAAAAATTGTATGCCGTGTGAGGTTGCAGCCCAACTTCAACGCGGCCTACCGGGCAAATGCCCGGTATGCCCTATGGCCAGTCCCGGCCTGTGATATATATATATATATATATATATATACAGCATAGATGTAATTATTTAGAGCTAGTGAATTTAAGTGAAGTCAAAGGGGCCGAATTATCAAGCTCCGAATGTAGTTTGATGCCCCTTGTTTCCGGCGAGCCTTCAGGCTAAAGACCGCTGCTCCATAACTGGTCCACCTGCTCTGAGGCCGCGGACAGAAATCAACCCGATCGAATATGATTGGTTGATTGACACCCCCTGCTAGCGGCCGATTAATTGCGAATCACAAGAACTGCTTGTGCAACGATAAATGCCAACAGCGTATTCTGTCGGCTTTATCGATATCACAGGACATTAATATAACCTTTGAAGAATTCATTATTTTTTTTAGATGTCACTTTACCATCTCTAGATCTCTCATTTGTATTTGATTCTAGTATTTACTTTAATCTGTTACTTGATATTCAAGGATGAAATCTAATAAAAGTATTTACTTATATCTTTGCACCTGGGAGTGGGACACACATGCCAGCTGTGTTATTGTATTGTACTATTTTTAATTGTACGTCTCTGATTTAATATAGCACATTGTAAACCTAATTTATTTATATAATTACGTGTATTTTATTTTAAATAAAGCAGATGTTTATAAAAGATTTCTTTTTTTTAGTAGTCTCAATAACCCCTAAGCTTCACTAAGGACTCGATTTATCAAACACAGGCGGACAGGGGCAGACATATTCGCCCCTGTCTGTGCGACTACTCCACTGGTGGGCAGCAATCTGCTGTCTGCATTTACCATTGCACACGAGCGCTCCTGTGCTTTTGTGTGCACCCTGGCCCCTTGCCCGTGCACAACCAGTCACGTGCGGTCAGGAGCTGTCACTCTCCCCAGTTAGAAGAGACTGGAGTGATGGAAATTCTCCACTTAAGAGATGGAGAACAGGGCAGGGAAGCAGCACTCTGATGATCGCTGCTTGATAAATCCGCTTGTTCACAAGTTCGCTTGTGCAAACCTGCAATCAAAGTGGAGAGAAGGGCTTGATAAATTGAGCCCTAAATAGTTACATTTTATTAAGATAATGAGGATATAAGAAAGGTATTTGGATATCAGAGAGGAGCAGCCAAACTTTTTTTTTCCTTCTTTTTAAAGGACCACTTTGAGATTTTTATATAGAATTTTTAGTTAGGCATAATGAAACAACTTCTCAATACATTTTCATTATTTTTTTTGCCCTTTTCAATATAATTTAGCAATTTCTAATTCTTAGCACTTGAACCGCATCCTGCTGATATCTCAAGGCTAACCCTGCTTCATAATTGGCCTTTTCATATAAGTGCAAACCCATATATTCTTTACTAACTTTAATAATATTAATACTTGGTTGACATTAATCTATGACAACAAAACAGAAATATCTTGTCATTACAAGAGTTTTACTGTCACTTTAATGGCTTTCTGCTTCTCTAATATATTAGGTTTTGTTTATAGCATACTTGTGTTTACAACAGTACAAGTATTACATATTAAATACTGACTTTTAAGTACTTACAATGAGCTAATTGGCATACAAATTTGACAGCAATGTACCACATTGATATTGATTTCTACTACAACTCCTGATTCATGATTCAGCTGGAGCACGTGATTTCAAACAATATTCTATTATACTTCTATCATCTAATTTGTTTAGTTCTCTTGGTATCCTTTATTGAAAAGCATACCTAGGTAGGCTCAGTAGCAGCAGCACACTACAGGCAACTAGCTGCTGACTGGTGACCGCACATATATGCCTCTTGTCATTGGCTCACCCGATTTAGCTTCAAGTAGTGCATTGCTGCTCTTTTAACAAAGGATAGGAAGAGAATGAAGCAAATTTGATAATAGAAGTAAATTTGAAATTTGTTTAAAATTGCACGCCCTATTTAAATCGTAAAAGAAATATTTTGGGTTTCATTTTTCTTGGATCTCAATATATAATAGACATATGCATATAGATTAAAGGCAGGTATTATAATAGTAATGACAGACACTTACCTTGCAACAATGTAAAACACATACTAAAGCTTATAGAAATGAAAGCAGGATTTATACAATGTCTGTAACACCCCTGAGTACACAAATGAGATCTTAGAGCAAGCTAGGAAGAAAGTTAATTGTAATTATTTTGGGAATTATGTGATAAGGCATTACACAAAGTATGTTTAACCATTTACTACATCATGTTATTTTGTGTTTGCATAATCTAATTATTAATCTAATCTATCATTATTATTATTATAGGGGAGAGTTTCCATGCAACGTCAATGAATAATAAAGAGCACTTTGCTTTGCTGAATTTAAATCCAGAGAATGCCGTCTGTTTCATTGGAATATTCGCTGCATTCTAGCCAATAGCCTTTGTTGATTTTGATTAGGTGGTGTGTACATTGTTTTATATTTATTCACTCGCCCACTAGCCATTGGTGAATAGAAATTGAACTGGGGCAAGTAGATTTGGTTGATCTGTTTGAAATGAGTAGATAGCAGAACATGTGTAAATAAGGAAGGCTAATTAGCCATCAATGCCAAAATAAGTAACATCTCTGAATTTAGGTGGGAAAGTTTTGCATAAATTTGAACTACAAAAGTAGATTTATAGATTTTTAGGGCTTATAAAAAAATGTTTGCTTGTAATGATCCAGGAAACCCACTTTAAGAAAACTCACAAACCAAAATTTCCTTCTAAGTACTACGACCAGTATTATTTTAGCTCTGGCCCAACCAGACATAATGGTGTCTGTACCTTATTTAAGCGCAACGCACCATTTGAACTTTTACAAAACATTTCTGACACAGAGGGAAGGATCCTGATCCTGGTGGGTCTTTACTACGGGAAACTCATTACATTAGCAAACATTTATGCCCCAGTAAAACCCACTCCCTCTTTCTTCCGCAAAGTCACTAACAAACTCTTTGATATAGCCAAGGGTCCGATCATAGTAGGCGGGGATTTCAGTTTCCCACTAAATCCAGCCCTTGATACATCGACGGGTAAATCTTATCTTAGAAATACACCGATCAGAAGTAACAATGCACTACTACAATCACTCACTCTATTTGATACGTGGAGAACTGTCCACACATCCACTAAAGACTACACGTTTTTGTCTTACCCGCAGCACTCTTGCTCGAGACTCGACTATATTTTCTGTGACCAGACATTCCTCACAAACTTAATTGATTCAAAGATCTTACATACATCCTGGTCAGACCATAGTTTGGTAAAATCCACCTTTAAATAGTCAACTAAACCCAAACATAGATTGAACTGGAGACTAAACGAACATATTCTTACGGACAGTGATATCCTTGACCAGCTACTCAAATACACTGATGAATATTTTAAATTTAATATATCCTTTGACACTACTGTTATAAATAATTGGGAAACTTATAAGTGCTATATTAGGGGAATTATTATACAACTTGCAGTGAAACTCAACAAACAAAGATCTGCCCTGTTCAATTCCTTGACCAGTACCCTCTCTGCTATAGAACGCTCACATAAACAAGATCCACAATCCCCACAAAAATTAGCTGAGTTAAAGGAAGCTAGAGACAATCTCAATAAGTTTCTGACTGAAAATGCGCATATGCGAGCTTTGACCTCTAAAGCCAAATTTTTTGCAGAATCTAATAAAGCAGGACGCATGCTAGCTAGATCTCTAAAGAAACAAAGGCTCAATTCTTACACCCAATCCATTAAACATCACACCGGGATAGTTTACACTAAAAATGAAGATATAGCCAATAGTTTTGTTTTATACTATTGTTCGTTATATAACCTTCAAAATACAAATGACCAAGAGAGACGTGATAGAATGAAGTTGCATCTCGATTCTTTTACTGTCCCTTTGGTTTAGGGCGATGACCTAAGCGCTTTAGATTCCCCGATAATGTTACAAGAAATAATAGATACAATAAAATCCCTGCCCGTGGCATAAGACATGGAGGTTCCCCACGTACCTTTACAATAATGTAGACTTTTCGTCAACAATTACTCTCTTATTGGATAGAATACAATGCAGATAATGCACAACATCATAACAACTTAGATCTCTTTTGGCATGCTTCGAAGGCTGTGCTGAGAGGGAAAATCACAGCTTATACATCGCACCAGGCTAAAAGAGTAACTAATCAATTATTGGGAGACCTCTCGGAAGCATATAATACCTACTTACGCCACCCTACCAACCAGTCTAGACAACATTATTATACATTAAAACAAGAGAGAGACACTCATATTCAAATGGTAGACAATATACACACAATTCACCGCCAAGGTAAATTCTACAGGTATGGGAATAAAGCGGGTAAAATTATGGCGAACACGGTCAAAGTTATTACCCCCAGAGCTAACATCCCAACAATAGTTACTGAAAAAGGCCTTTGCACGGATACCCCTGCAATTATGAAAGAATTTGTGTCTTATTACACTAAGCTATATACCAAGCAAGACATTTCAGAGCATAACAAACATCTGTTCTGGAACAACGTAGATATCCCCACTCTGACACAAGACCAGTTAACTACTCTTAATGCCCCTATACAAACACAAGAAGTCATAAATGACATAAAAAACGCCATACTAGGCAAAGCGCCGAGACCTGATAGTCTCCCTGCAGAATACTATAAAATCCTACATACTGAAATAGCACCTGTTTTGGCAAAGCTGTTATCTGAATATTTAGCGGGGAGCTCAATGCCTGACCCTAGATTTACTGATGCCATTATATGCGTCATTCCTAAGCTAGACAGAGATCCTACTTTGCCATCGTCCTATAGGCCGATTTCCCTGTTAAATGGGGATAATAAGCTGTTGACCAAAATCTTAGCAAATCGGCTGGCAAGTACTCCCCTCATTGGTTCACCCAGACCAAACGGGGTTTGTTAAGCATCGCTCTTCAGTGATTAATTTACGAAAAACACTCACGGTTATCACACATTACCATCAGGCCCGCAACAATCCCACTGAAACACAGCTGGTGGATGCCTGTTTGCTTTCTTTCAATGCTGAGAAAGCGTTCGACAGGGTGGAATGGGATCATCTGTACACCTCCTTGATTAGGTTCGGTATAACAGGTCTTTTCTTTGATGTCATACAGCGACTTTATAGAACGCCCTTGTCATCCCTTATTATAAACGGTGGTTTGTGCTCCTCATTTAGGCTTGAAAGGGGTACAAGACAGGGCTGCCCATTGTCCCTACTACTATTTGATCTGGCCATAGAACCGCTGGCGTGCTATGTACGTCAACACTGTGCTGGCCTTCAGATTCACAAACAATGTTTACATATTTCACTCTTCGTGGACGACCTTTTGCTATACACTAGCAATCCTGCCCTGAATGTCCCTAAACTACTAGATATCATGACAAAATTTGGTACTTTTACGGGATATAAAATAAATGAGGACAAATCAGAGGTGACTTGGTTAAAAAATTGGGAGGGCGCGACCCTTCATAATACAAATCTCAAAATTACAACAGGAACCTTCAAATACTTAAGGATCCACCTACATGTCGACCCCACGTGTATTTACCATCTTACTATTCCAAAGGTCATACTTAGCTCACAAGGTATCATACGTGGTTGGAGAGGACTTCCTCTTTCCCTCCAAGGCAGAATCCACTTATTGAAAATGATAATCTTACCAAAAATCTTGTACCCTCTGCAAATGCTCCCCCTTTAACTTCACACCAAAGATATACAAACCATCTCCTCCACCTTTGCCTCATTTGTATGGAATCAGAAGAAACACAGAATCAACATAACTAAGTTATCCATGCTGTTGGGTGTGGGAGGTCTTATGTTCCCAAACATTCAGTGGTACAACTGGGCGACATTAGCCAAATTGGTTTTGGGGTGGTTGACTGGATCCGACTATTTTAGCCCTGCTGTGGAACTTGATAGCGCAGCTCCGATAAATTTAGCTTATCTTCCACATTCCACACTTCTGGCCTTGCCCCACCATATTTCCCATAACATATTGTTTAGAGACCCGATCAGGGCTTTGCACAAGCTGTGTCGATTCTGGAACATAGACCATACAGTGACCAAATATCTACCTATACAGGGGAATCCTAGGTTTATTACCTGGCTACACCACTCGAGCCTTTCAGAGATGGAAGGCTTCGGGCCTGACCTCTATTGCACATATAATTAACCCTTCTACGCTTGAGATTTCCCCCTTTCATACTCTAAGGGAGACTTATGCTGTTCCTCCTGACACCATGTTTGCATATTTCCAGTGCAGACATTATGTTCGGGCTCTCATCACAGATAACCAGCTCACTGCCACAAACACCAGCATAGATAGACTGTTCCGCATTACAAAGCAGGGATCACACTCTATAACTCGTATTTACACTGAAATTACACACCATCTAGAACAGTCTGTTTTACAAACAATACATAACAAATGGCAAGGGACGAGAGATGTCTTGATCACCCCACAGGAGATTACAGCTAGCTTTCAGAAGGTTAGAATGGCCACTCTCTCGGCTTACTCAAGGGAGGCACATACTAAATTATTTCATCAGGCATATGTTCTCCCATGTTTAAGACTTAGATGGGTCCCCCAGGCAGTGGAAAAATGTAACAAATGCTCCCTTCCATCCCTTGACCTCACTCACATGATATGGGACTGTCCTAAACTAAAGAGATTATGGGGGAAAAATAAATTCTGGCTTCAGAGGGTCTTACAGGAAGAAGTAGCTCTAACCCCCTCCAATATCATCTTCTTGCATGACTTGGAGGTTGCACCACGGTGTCAGAAATTTTTATACTCTGTGATTTTACTCACTAGGAGATTAGTCCTACAATACTGGGCTGACAATAAATCCCCTCCTTTTAAAAAATTGATACAGGCAGTGCATACCCAGGTTCTCCTGGAGCAGGCGGACATGCAGGGAGACCTTGACAAAAGAATTAAGGCTTTTATTCACAAGTGGGAGCCATATTTGTTGCACATCTCCCTGCGTATGAGAAGCAGGTTACTTTACCCCTTTCGGAACTCAACGTTCATATTGGAGGAAAATTTGTGTGGCAGATGGTGCCCCTCCCCCCCCCCACACTCTGATCATACATAATCTGTACTATGTTAGGTAAATTTTTTCTTACCATTGGTGCCAGGGGGCTTTTGGTCCCCTCCCCCCCCCTCTTCCCCTGGAGTGGAGGGATCATATTTTGTAGCTTATTGTTTTTTGTTATTTGAATGTATGTTTTTGAAAAAAAAAAAAAGAAAATGGAACCAGATTTACTTCTTGATGTGGAATTAAATTGTATGGAAAGGCCTTCTTCAGCCCATTGTGTAGATGGAGTGTCGTTAATTTTCATCTCTGTATCGCACAAATGGGAAAATGTCATCTTTACTAATTGGAATTCCCATGTTGGGAAGAGTCTGGAACATAAATAAAGTTTAAAAATTTTTTTTTTAAAAATCCCTGCCCGTGGGCAAGTCCCCTGGTCCGGATGGCCTTACTGCTAAATTCCATCAATTACTTATAGGCAATATTAGCCCCCATTTGCATTAATTATTTCAGTCTATAGACCAGGGCCACTCATTTTCCCAGCCTCTTTTAGACGCTATGATCACAGTAATTCCCAAACCTGATAGACTAAAGGATATAGTTAGTACTTATAGACCGATATCATTGATAAACGTTGACATTAAGATTTATGCTAAGATATTAGCAAACCACCTCAATCTTATCCTACCAAAGATCATCCATCCGGACCAGGTTGGATTCATTAGAGGCCGAGAGGCCAAAGATAGTACTTCATGCACTGCAAACCTCATATGACAACAAAAGCCCCCTTGTTCTTCCTTCCACTGATGCTGAGAAGGCCTTTTACAGGGTTGATTGGCAATTCATGTGGTCGACCCTGTCAAAATTTGGTCTCTCAAACAAATTCATAACCAGATTACAAGCCCTATATAACAATCCCCGCGCTACGGTCAAAGTCAATAACACGGTTTCCCAATCTTTCCCAATATCGAATGGTACCCGACAGGGATGCCCGCTATCTCCCTTGTTGTTCGCCGTTACAGTGGAGATACTGGCGATTCAGATTAGAAACGACCCGGCTATTGCCGGCATTTTATTTGGAAATATCTCGCAAAAGTGTCTCCTCTTTGCGGATGACATAATCTTCACACTACAATCACCATCAACTTCCATACCAACCCTAATACAAGTGCTAGAGACATATAGACAGTTCTCCAATTCTCTAATATTGAGTGCAGACATTGGTGGGATGCCGAGATGCTAAGGAAATATATAGAAAAGAAACAAATTCCCAGGGGGTTGAGAATTTTCAAAAATTGCTCCTTCAAAGATGACACTGAATTATTATCCACATGGGAAGAGGCCCTAGGGGATTGCTCTATACGTCTAATGAAAATCCTAATATCACATAGGGAATCTTTAGTTACCAAAGTTACATTAGAAATTGAGAAGATACAATTACATTTAGAACAATTTAAAACATCCACTGAATACGAAGAACTTAACAAATTAACATTACAGAAAATAGATAACTACCAAAAAGAACTTCTAGAGAACAAGAATAGGAAATTACTACGAGATGAGGGTGATTATAATAGAGGCGAAATTCATACTTACAATCATGGAAGATCCAGAAATAGAAATAGACAACACAATAGATTTAATACCCAAGTTTCTAATAGAATTAATCAAGAATTTGGAGCAAACACCAAACCCTCAGTGAATTTGTCCGACATGCAACAGTCGAATATTCAGCCAAATAGTGGTAACAATCTTGGCAACAGCGAATAGACTGTTGTAGACAGAGGGAATCATTTTAGAAACAATAGTAATCACAATAGGATTAAACACACAGCACAACCTAATCGGACATATCAACATCCCAATTCTTATGTTAATTCTATAAATTCACACCATCAAGGAAATACATCTTCTTATTACTCTCCACAACATTATATGCATTCCACGAGAATGAGTCATGATAGTTATAATAGACCTGTTTGGCACAATTCAAATCCTCGGAGTGACACCGATAACAGACGAGAATTTAATAGAAGAGATTCATATGACCACCCCACATGTGCTAATATTCCAATATCGAATAGATTTGAAATATTAAATGAGCCCACGGCGCCTTTGAGGGCTGATATAGGAAGACAAACAATAACAGCTAATAATGAGATTTTCAATGAGAGGACCCACCCAATAGAAGTAGAGAGCTCTGTTTTTTTAGAACAAAGACAGAGACCACAATCTTGGTCCCAGAGAAAAATCGCAAGCTATTTAGAGCCGATTACCACACAGACTCAATTCCAAAAAGGAAAACGACCTTACACAGACGGGGGTGCAGAGGGCGTGGGACCACCCACAAAAAAACAAGACTACAAAAATTAAGTAAGGGTGTATACAATTTATCAACTCATAATCTGACTGACGACGAGATACGAGTACTGGGAAAGGGATTATCTTACAGCCCTTCAAATCTGCACAACACCTTTAATTTGTTTGTAGACCTAAATAGATACACACAGAAACTCACAATGCAAAAATATTTCGCTGAGAAGAGTCTAAAAGAATCTAATGCTTTACCCATCCTGACAGATACTATGGAAGCCAGAATTACTTCTCTTTTTCCAACTTATGAACCGGATACTCTTTTGGAACAACTAAATGAGGGTTTCATCCAGACAAATTTTAGAAATAAGTCAAACTTTAACCCACAGATTTCTAATGACTCTTACAATGAAATTTTTAAAGAACTTGTCTTAGAAGAGTTAGAACAGCTTCCCAAAAATATTTCTAATCGAAATTTATTCCCAAACGAGTTAAAAGCTTTAGACATTTTAAAAAATAACACCGAACTGATAATCCGCCAGGCCGATAAGGGGGGCGGTGTTGTCTTACAGAACCGCAGTGATTATATAAAAGAAGCAAACTGTATTTTGGAAGACAAGCACTATTACTCCCTCCTTAAAGAAGATCCTACACCTAGGTATCTACAGACTCTTACGGGCCTAATTAATTTTGCCCACCAGGAGGGTATAGTATCCAAAAGAGAGAGGGAATTTTTGATTCCAAAGGAGCCTGCCTGTGCATTCTATTACCACTTGCCGAAAATCCATAAGGATACGGCCAACCCCCCGGGTAGACCCATAATAGCGGGCATAGGCAGCCTCACAGAAAATGTATCTGCATACATTGACTTCTTCCTCCAGAAATATGTTATTAATCTCGAATCATATATTAGAGATTCATCTGATCTTCTGGAGAAACTCACACATATCCCCAACACAGATGATCTACTATGGATAACCTGTGATGTAGAAGCGCTCTATTCAAACATTCCTCATAATCAAGGTGTAATAGCAATTTCCAACTACTTAGAAGAAGATTTATATATCCCACCATTGCAAAAACAATTTATCTTACAACTAATTTTATTTGTTTTGCAACACAATTATTTTTTGTTTCAAGATAAATACTTTTTGCAGATTAAAGGAACCGCCATGGGCACCAGGTTCGCCCCTAGTTTTGCAAACTTGTATATGGGAAGTTTCGAGAATCAATTCATTTACCAATCTGAATTCGGGGCGAACCTGGTGTTCTATGGTAGGTTCATAGACGACCTTATATTTTTGTGGAATGGTACCAAAGATAAAGCAGAAGAATTTATTAATCACCTAAATAATAATGATAGGGGACTTAGATTTACAAGCTGCATTCATTCAGAGAGTGTAGTCTTTTTAAACTTGAGTTTGTGTTTTAATGGCAATGGAGGAATTGACAGTTCTACCCACTTCAAAACCGTGGATAGTAACAGTTACTTAGATTTCTCTAGTAATCATTACTATCCTTGGAAAAGGAATGTCCCATATGGGCAATTTAAAAGAATAAGGAGAAATTGTAGTTTATTAACAGACTATGACAAACAGAGCCTCATTCTCAAAGAAAGATTCAAGGAAAAGCACTATCCTATGGAACTTATTGAATCCAGTTACCAAAGAGCTAGAAACGAAAGAAGGGAAAATTATTTTGTCCAGAAAAAGGACAAAAAACAAACAAAATTAGGAGCTGACAAACCAATGGAGATTAGATTTATAACACAATTTAATAGTAATCATAGAGAAATTAAAAATATATTTCAAAAGCACTGGAGAATTCTAAAGAGAGATCCCATTCTTAATGATTTGATTGGTGATAGTCCATCTATAGTATACAAAAGGGCACCTACCCTGAAAAATATTTTAGCACCCAGCAAGGTTGTTAGACATCAAACCAATAAGGCCTGTAAAATTACGAATAAAACAAACAAGAGTCAAAATAATAGTTGTTCAATTAAGAATAGGGGTGCCTACAAATGTAGGATTTCTAGATGTAAAATGTGTGACCATATTGGTCATGGCACACTTTATTTCCGTTCTCATGTAGACACCAAAACCTATAGAATTAAAAGTAGGATGACCTGTGCTTCCAATTACGTTATATACTTAATATCCTGCGAATGTGGGATCCAATATATTGGTCGCACAATCAGACGCCTGAGTCATCGCTGGTCTGAACACTATTGTAGTATTCTTAGAAATAAGAAATCGCATAGTGTTATTAAACACTGCCATAAAAAACATGGAGGAAATCCTAATTGTTACACGATAGTCCCGATTGAGGAGATCGAACCCTCCAACCTATATAGCAGATTCCTGAGGCTGAGGCAGAGAGAGACATACTGGATTCACAAATTGAAGACCATGCACCCTTTGGGTCTCAATCTCAATGTGGATCTAGCAGCATTCTAAGATCCATCTATTTACCACCAGAGGTGTGTGTCTCTCTCTGCCTCATCCTGCAGAGAATTTATTATTTTTAGTCTAAATTGTTTGGACTGGTGTATCCCCAAATACATGCACATTCTTCATTATACATATGTATATCATACATATGGGGGTCTTTCTAAAGATAATATGACCTCAAAGAAACAATATAAACATGGATAAAAGAAGATTATTACACATTATTTAGGTTAATGACCAAGAAATCTGTTTTTTTTTAAAAACTTTAGTTTTGGAAACAGGTATTATCCTGATTTAATGTGACTTATCGACAAGAGCAATAGAGCAAAGGCATATATCAAATACTAAACTCTAGATATCATTTACATATACACTTACCCACTTATATAAACTACATAAAAAAAAATTTTTCAACTTAGTTACCACAATGCTATATTATTTGGCAATTTCACCATGCACTCTAAACCTACTGACACTTACAAGTACTTACAAGTACAGCAACACCAACTATAAGTTGAATTATTATTTGACATTATTATTATATTATTTCACTAACACACACCATTTATTAATAGACATTTTTGCTACATTCACTATTAGTAGCATTATTATTTAAACACCACCCTCACAACAATAGCATTGTTATACTTAGATTCAATTCGCACTAACTTTATTTAATTACCACGTATAGATTCATTACACAAAGGGCACATTTTTACACAACCCCTTTACCCCTGATCCATTTTAGCACTATATTAGATTCACTACACAGAGGATAGTTTTTTAGGAATTCATAGTATCACATCACATAATTTCAAACCTTAGTTTAATGTTATTGACCGTATCACAATATTTATTTAAAAACACGGAGGACCCGAAGTTGCAATCTAGGATCATGTAGAATTTTGAAATTATATTATTATTTTTTAGATCCGAACAACGGAATGTTATTATCTTCTAAATTAAACTGGTATAGATCTTAAATATTTAGAAACATATCGAGATCCATTAAATTTGAAATTGAAAATGAATACCATAACATTTACTCATTACCTCCATGTATTATGTTATCAAGATGAAACCGTATATGTATAATGCATTGTATCATGTATGTATTGGGTTAATATGTTTTTTCTAATAACTTCAATTATATACGACTCAGTTTTGACAACATTACATATATATATATTTTTTTTAGGACATCTAGTAATACCACAGTGAGGGCCAATTGCAAACAGAGCATATACATTTAGCAGAGGGGGACCCCTGAAACTTAGAATTTATAAGATATTTACCCGTACATTTCATGTATCTAAAATTCAGACTATTGTATATATGTTGTGTATTAAATATAAGAAGAGTTTTTTCACTATGTCTATCTGTATAATGTTGCTAAGAATGTATGTTAACATATTATTATTTGCAACAATGTGTTATTGACAGCTGAAACACAATTCTGTTAGTTATCCAGTACTTGTGAGAGGCGTAGTACTTAATTAATCAATGCACATGTTATGGTGGGTGTGTAACATGTAAACCATTTCCATTGGTTAACTCAGCCTTTTTAAGACAGCAAGGTAGTTCATTAAATTTATGAGCCTGATGAAACGGCGTGCAGCCGAGAAACGCGTAACAAAGTTTTAAGATTTTTAATAAAAGTTTTTATATTGTTCTACCTTGCTTTGAACTATTCTTTCCACTGGATATTCGAGAGTAACAGCCACTTTTGTTGGAAGTCAGCCGAACGGCTTTATAAAGTTTCGGTCCGCCTGATATTGCACTGTGTGTGCACACACGCTTGTGAGTATATACATCTACCCACTGTTGTTAGTTCGATATTGGTCAGGGTGATCTGCACCAAAGGTGTCCTATGCTTCATTCCTCTTAGGGGCCTGACCATTGCCGGGAGCTTATCGGGAGAGAAAGAGTCAGCCGAACGGCTCTGAAGCTTCGGCTTGTGGATTATTGCACTGGAAGTGCAAATATCTTTGTGAGTATTAGTATTTCTTCCTTTTGGAAATCTCACTTATTGTTGGGTTTATCTGCACCAGAGCGCCTCTTCTTTTTTGTCATTCCCAGGACCAAGTTTTAGTTCTCCAATTACTCTATAAATATGGAGAAATCTGGTATTATCCCTATTCATGTAAACTCCAAAGACATGGACTTTCTTTTACATAATACTCACTTCACTATCTCAAATTCTCTCAGGTATTTGGGGCTGACAATTCCAAAGGATCCCCGAAATTTGTATCATGAGAATTACTTGAAGCTCCAAACTAGCGTCTTTTCTTTACTAGACTCTTGGCATAAACAGGGCCATCTATTTTGGATAGGCTGAATTAATACGATCAAAATGATGGTCATCCCTAAATATCTATATTTATTCCAGGCACTCCCTATTTCAGTGCCGAATCACTACCTATACACCCAGCAACGAATGCTGGAATCTTTTATCTGGGCCTATAAAAAACCAAGAGTGTTCCGTAACACTCTCTATCTTAGTAAGGAGGAGGGAGGACTGAATTTACCCAACTTAACACTGTACTATAAGGCAGAACACCTGGCATGAATAATAGCGTGGAACCACAATTCCCCATTTAAAATATGGATCCAAATTGAAGCCATCCTACTTAAATAGCGTTCCATGAGGGATCTTTGTTGGATCCCTAAGCCCCATAGACCCCCCCTTTTTATACACAACGCCTGCATTAGAGCGACACTCGCTATCTGGGATATGCTCATTCAATGTCCTAACACTCTTTCTACCCCAATCTCGCCTCTGACCCCATTATTGAATAATACCCTATTTTTTACTCGGTGCCAGTTTAAATGCGTAATAGAAGACGAGCTACATAAAAATCTACCTATATTCCTACTAACAGATTCATCCCAGGTGAACGATAGAATAACTTTGAGGGACACATTAGGACCTCTGTTCCATAGTTGGTTCTCCTACTTCCAAATACGACAAGCTATACATGACTGCCCACACAGAGATGACTGCCTTCGTCCACTTAATCCCTTTGAAAAACTATGCCTTAACCTTGATATTCATAAAGCACACCTTTCCATCACATATAAGATTCTCAGGGGCTCACCCCCTTATATAACACCTACTTACATTTCTAAGTGGGAACTGGAGCTCCAGACCCAGATCTCGAACGATATCTAGAAATGAAGCTTTCGCCTGACACACTCCTCTTCTGTCTCCCTGGCCCTAGCTGAACTAAACTATAAAATCTTCTCACGCTGGCATCTCACCCCCCAGAGACTGCATGAAATATTTCCAGGAGCTAACTCTAGATGTTGGAGACGTTGCAGTGAGATTGGTACACTCTCTCATATATGGTGGTCATGCCCCAAGCTGTCGGCATTTTGGTCTCAGTTAGAGCGTTGTGTCAATCTCACGTTGAATATGCAGCTTAACCTCTCAGGCCCTATAATTTCCTGAACCAAGTGCCCAGTGTGTGGTGTATATACCGCAAAAAAACACTACAATTAATGCTCACATGTGCTAAACGCCTCATACCTAGACTCTGGAAACAGCAGCAACCCCCACATTCCAGCAATGGGAGGCCAAATTAAACCATTATTGTTTCATGGGTGAAAAGACTTTATACTAGATGTCATTTTTGTTTGGGATCAAAGAACAGTTTAATGTGGAGAAATGTTCTTCTTAGATTTGGTATTGATGATCCTTCTATTAGCGTTGAGGATTATATTGATGCATAACCTTAACAGGATGGATGTCCACAGTAATAAACAAGCCATGTGCAAAGAGGTTTTTCCACCTTACTCTTTCCCACTTTATCTCCCTTTATTTTCCTTTCCTACTTTTATACTATAGTATTATGGGTCAATATTCACATTATTTATTTGATTTTGATTCTCCTCTTTATACCTAAACAATGTTAACCAATGTGGGCATATAGTGTACTGCAATTTCTGAGAACATTTATTTTCTTGTGTTCAATGAGTCAACTGTGTGTTTACTCTTGCTGATATTGTATATGAAAAACTGTTAATTAAAATTATATACACAAAAAAAAATAAAAAATGTTTGCTTATAAATATCATGATCAGGTTGCAAAATAGGGGAGTGTGCTTAAAGCCTTCATTTTAAAAATATTGTAGAAAATAAGAAATACTCTGTACAAAACCATTACATTTTTAGCAAAAAATCACTGAAATGGATAATGTACCCAGGCAAGCAGTTGATAGCTTTTTTTTTGTATTCAAAGTAACTGCAGGGATGTTTTTTCAATGGTCTGGGCTCTTTTATCCAACCCCACTGCCACTGCCTCCTGATTACATAGCTTTTCTATAAACAAATCCTGCAGTATTGACAAGATCAGTAAAGGTGTCAGTTCCTGCAGGCAACATCAGCAATTCTAAAATACTGTCCCCTTTATCAATTTAAAGACCACCCATGGTTAGTTGTTTAAGTTACTACTCATGTAAAGTTGAAAAAAAGGCTAATTTGACACTAACCAATTTAATTTATGTCCCTACTGCCTTAGATTCAACGTGTCCTGGTCTACACAGCTCTGCATTATGTGAGAAGGAGATAAATGCTGTCTATATACTTTGCCAAATTACCAGCTAATGTGGGCAGGTGATGGATGGGATCAGAAATGGCGAGTAACATTTTAGCCTGGGTAGTAGCTTAGGACTTGAAATTTTGAGCCATATATATATATATATATATATATATATATATATATATATATATATATATATATATATATATATATATATAAACTGGCATGAAGGGTCAACACTCACGATAACCAAGATTAGTTGCCAGGGTGCATCCAATAGAAACAGATTTTCGACTAGAAAAAGAGCACTCGCCAGATCTTCACAAAGTCAACTTTTATTAATGTGAACATTTTGGGGTTGTTACCCCCTTCATCAGATATAAAAGGCAATCAAACTAAACCCCATCACCAATGCAATATATACACAACAAGCCGCAGATCTCCCAGGTAGAAGTGCTGCCTTTAAGTGTGATATCATCATCCCGGGTATCCCGCTGTATGATAAAAACAAACAGAACAGGAACAGATTATTTAAGAGGTCATGAAAAGTGATCTGAAATAGAAGTCATCTGTTGAACAGGCATATCATTTGGCATTCAGTAAAGAATAACACAAGTTTGATTTTATTGTACAGCTGGGTCCCCGTGTTGCCCGGGATGATAACGTCACACTTGGAGGCTGCACTTCTACCTGGGAGAGCGCAGAGATCTGCGGCTTGTCATGTGTATATTTCTGTGGGGGTAATTTCATTGCCTTTTTTTATCTGATGAAGGGGGTAACACCCTAAAAACATTTACATTAATAAAGGGTGACTTTGTGAAGACCTGGCGAGTGCTCTTTTTCTACTTTGATATATATATAATATATATATATATATATATATATACTTCTTTGTGAACCTCTCTATAATTTTTTTTATCTATTTATTGGAACTTAACCCCTTAAGGACTGGGAATTTCAGAGAAAAAGTTGCCCAAAAGACCAGAGAGTTTTTAGCATTTTTGTTATCACTCCATTTTTAGTAGACAACCCAACATATAAATCTAGGCCCATTTTGGTATATTTTATGCCACCGTTTCGCTGTCATATGGGATCATATTAAAATAAAACTTTTGGGGTTTCTCACTGAAATTATTTTCATACCGTGTGTGCAATCATGACACAAATGGTTGTAAAAGCTTCTCTGAGGTCCCCTTTATTCAGAAACAGTAGACTTGCATAGCTTTGCCATTGTTTTTGGCAATTAGAACACTACCAGCTGCAGCGCACCACACTTTGGAAATTTTCGTCAGTGAAGGCATTAATCAGGTATCTTTTAAGGTTAATTTTAGCTGTAGTGTTGAGACAGCCCACTCAACTAATACCTCCCACCCCATGATCCCGCCCAAACAGCTCTCTTCCTTCCCTCACTGGTCACCACCATCTCAGACAGTCTGCCAGTATGCAGTTTAGGAATTTTATTATTATTTTTTTTTTACTTTCTGTAGTGTAGTGTGGACCCTCCTCACCAACCCACCTCCCTTATCCCCCCCATACAGCTTTATAGCCCTCCCCTCTTACTTGGTGCTGCCATCTTAGGCACTGTTCTGCCAGTACCTAGTTTGGAGAGATTATTTTATTTTTTAATTAATAATTACTATGTTTCTTTTTATTTTTCTTTAGTGCAGAGGTCCCCATTCACCCTCCCTCCCAACCGATTGTCATGGAGAGACCCCCTTCTCCCATTCCTCACCACTTTTCCATAGTGCAGCATCCCATCCCTGTCTCTCCAATTTTTTTTTCTGAAGTGTTGGGCCACTCCCCCATTCACCGCTGGGTTGCGCATCAGCCTCTCACCTTCCCTCCCACATCAACTGACGGCCACAATGGAGATCGTTACAGACAGTGACACAGATCATGTCACTGTCTGTAACAATCTGGCAATCTATCTTCATATGGTAACGGGACCATGATCAGTGCTCCCTTACCATTTGAAGGAAGACGCCTGCTGCCTCCGGCTGCGGTCTTAGCTGTCAGAGCCAACAGCTGGGACTGCAGCATGAGGAAGAAAGTAGGACATAGCTACTACATCAACAGGGTATGTTACCCAAAGTACCATGTGACATAGTAGCTTAAGGGGATCAGCAACCCTTGCTTCATTGATCAGCTTTACCATATTGTGGATGGGCAGATTAACTGTCACAATTGCGCCCATCCATTCCTAAGATTGATTTTTTTTTGTGTGTTAATTTCCGTAGGGGGAAGCAATCAGGACAATTTAGATTGGAGCACTATTTAGCACTTCTGCTCATGTGTTAATATCGCAAGACGAAGGCTTTTTGCGCACGTCGGGTTGCCCTCGTATTATGTGTTGAAAGTAAAATGTTAAACTTGACGAACGCAAATAGTTGGATTTAGAAAATTGCAACTGTGTTAATGCTATAGACTTCAATATAGTAGGAAAACTGCAAAAGAAAACCCAACCATACTCGTGCACTAACCCGACCACGTTCATTCAAGTGCGCTAAACCCGATATGAATTATTAATATTTTACATTCCAATGTTCTTCACATACAGAACAATACCCTTTTTTATTATACACATTTCTACCTGTATATCTATTCCTATATTGGTATAGATATGTTTTTTTACATGAACATAGAGTTCTTTTCTTAGAGTTATTTGTAGCTCCATCAAGTATGAGTATGGAGAGGAAAGAGTGTAGGGTGTTGACTCATATACGAACAGATTTACACTGTAATTGTTCTTTTTCTCTTTTTGAGAATTATTTAATACAGATTCATTGAGACCATCTGCGATTTGTGACCAATAAAAAATAAATACAAAGGACATTTTGGTTCAAATATAGTATTTATTGTTGTATCACTATTTGGGTGTTTTTTCACAATTTTTTATAAACCTCAAAAATATACTTCCAAGGGAGGAGGAGGACAAACAGGTGCCTATAGCCCTTTGGACATAGTGGCCAGCAGTTCCCTGATGATGTGGCATTGATGGATGATGAACACCACAGAGCAGGAAGGACAGGAGCAAGAGAGGCAGCAGCAGGCAGCAGCGTTACTGAACTAGATAGGCCACACAGTAAATAAACTTTAAAAATACACCTCCAAGGGAAGAGGAGGAGAAAGACATGCCTAGAGGCCAGAGGGACTGAGGCCTTTACATAGGGAAAACAGGGAGGGCGGTGATGATGTCATCACCGTGCTGCAGTTACACTGCCGTATCCCTAGCAACAGGAGGAGTGCCTGTGTCCGTGGCAATGGCCACAGCAGAGCAGAGAACAGCGTGACATACACCTCCAAGGGAGGAGGAGGAGAAAGACATGCCTAGAGGCCTTTGTACACAGCTGCCAGTAGTTCCCTGAAGATGTGGCTTTTACAGATGATGACTACCACAGTGCAGGAAGGGCAGAAACAGGAGAAGCAGCAGCTGGCAACATACTTACTGAACTAGGTATGCCTCACAGTACATAATCTTCAAAAATGCACCACTAAGGGAGAAGGAGGACAAACGTGTCTAGAGACCCTTGGACAAAGAGGCCAGCTATGACCTGAGGATTTGGCAGTAATGGGTGATGAACACCACAAAGCATGTAGAACAGGAGCAGGAGAGTCAGCAGCAGGCAGCAGAGTTATGGAACTAGATAGGCCTCACAGTACATAAACCTCAAAAATACACCTTCAAGAGAGGAGGAGTAAAAAGACGTACCTAGAGCACCTTTGACAAAGAGACACACAGTGGTCAGCAATTCCCTGAGGATTTGGCATTGATGGATAATGACCACCACAGAGCAGGAAGGCCAGGAGCAGAAGTGAAAGCAGCAGCAGGCAGCATATTTACTGACCTAGGTAGGACACACAATACATAAACTTCAAAAAAATATACCTCCAAGGGAGGAGGAGGACAATTACGTGCCTAGAGACCCTTGGACAAAGAGGCTAGCAGTTCCCTGAAGATTTGGCAATGTGACCACCACAGAGCAGGAGCAGGAGTGGCAGCAGCAACAACAGGCAGTAGACCTACTTAACTATGGAGGCCTAACAGCACATAAACCAAACAAGTACACTTCCAAGGGAAGAGGAGGACAAACACAAGCATAGAGGTCTTTGGACATAGTGGCCAGCAGTTCCCTGAGGATTTGGTATTGCCGAATGATGACTACTACAGAGTAGGAAGGACAGGAGTAGGAGAGGCGGCAGCAGGGAGCAGAGTTACTGAACTAGGTAGGCCTCACAGTACATAAACTTTAAAATACACCTCCAAGGGAGGAGGAGGAGAGACATGCCTAGAGACCTTTGGACACAGCGGCCAGCAGTTCCCTGAGGATTTGGCTTTGACAGATGATGACACCCACAGAGCAGGAAGGGCAGGTTAGGCAGCAGCTAGCAACAGACTTACTGAACTAGGAAGGCCTCACAGTACATAAACTTCAAAAATGCACCTCAAAGGGAGGAGGAGAACAAACAGGTACCTAAAGCCCCTAGGAAAAAAAGGCCAGCAGTTCCCTGAGGATTTGGCATTGACGGATGATGACCATGACAGAGCAGGAACAACAGGAGAAGGAGTGGCAGCAGCAGGCAGCAGAGTTACTGAACTAGTTAGGCCTCACAGTCCTTAAACCGCAAAAACACACCTCCTAGGGTGGAGGAGAACAAATGCATGTTTAGCTCTGCGGAATCTGTTGGCGCTCTAAAAATATCAGGTGAACTTTTTCACCAGTAGCTTTTAAACATTTACATTTGTTAAGTGGAAATGAATGGAAATGTTTAACAAATATTTAGTATTTGTTTAGTTTTAAACAAAACAAATACCAATCAGTGCAGCCAATTCAGGAAACTAATTTTGCTGAATATTAAATACGAAAAATTTGTCAGAAACTCATTTTTTCTAGCTGTACATCTCTAATAATAATAATAATAATTATAATAGAGCACCTTGATCACAGTGGCCAACAGTTCACTGGGGATTTGGCATTGACTGATGATGACCACCACAGAGCAGGAAGGGCAGCAGCAGGCAACAGATTTACTGAACTAGTTAGGGCTCACAGTATATAAACCTAAAAAATACACCCCAAGGGAGGAGGAGGAGAAAGACGTGCCTAGAACCCCTTGGATAGAGTGGCCAGCACTGAAGTTCCCTGATAATTTGGGATTGACGGATGATGACCACCACAGAGCAGGAAGGGCAGGAGCAGGAATGGAAAAATTTGGAATGTTAAAAAAACTGTCTACTTGAAACTTGTTATTGTTTATAAAGATAGATAATCCCTTTATTACCCATTCCCCGGTATTGCAAAACCAACATTGTTATATGAATTTACCTTTTTACCTCTGTGATTACCTTGTATCTAAGCCTCTGCAGACTTCCCCCTTATCTCAGTGCTATTTACAAACTTTCATTTTAGCCAATCAGTGCTGATGCCTGCATAAATCTATGGGAGTGAGCACAATGTTATCTATATGGCATACATGAGAGCCTTTGCCATATTGGGTTCTCCATCAGTGACTACAGTGCCCATTTCCACCTTAGTGTCTGTCTGCTCTCCTACCTACTGTGCCACCATGCTCCTTAGAGCCATCCATATATTGTCAGTGGTATGCTGCTCATCCAACACCCTGGCATGGAGAAGGAATGATTGGTACCCTTACCAATCTACCAAACAGCTTCTGCCATGACCTGAGCTTCCTGTAACACCACTAGCATTAGAACTTCCCTCATCCTAATCACATGCCCCAGGCTACTACCAATGTGCCGTCCATGAGAGGAAGGCATGATGGTGCTAGGAGCACTGCATAAGTCAGTGGTAATGGGAACCTACTGTCCAGCAGCCTTCCCCAACTCCTCCTTTAAAATTGCAGTGCAGGAACGCTAGAGTTACCAGCTGACCCTTCAAAGGGGTAATTTTCTCAGCTGCTGCCTGGATATCCTAGAGTGAAACCCCCCAAAATCCAGGGTGGTTTAAACACATTGTTGTGATATTGAAGGTGGTACCTGACTCTTCTAACTGCTATCAATATTGTTTCCCCTATCCTGATTACTGCTGGTAGTGCTGTTCCCTGTATGTGATGTTGCTGGTTGTGATAAGGAGATTGTTGCGCTGTTCCTACCCTGTTACCCACCTTCGTCCCTCAATAACACAGCCTTGAGCTGGTGAGATAACCCAACACTCTCCCACCGCTTTTTGCCACACAATTTGCACTTAGCAAAGCGGCCAATCTCTGATGCTAATAAAGTGGTCCCACACCTTTGAGTGACGTGAAGCAGTTGCTTTACCTTCCTGCCCTTTTATTTTTCTTATTATTATTATTATTATACTTTATTTATAAAGCACAAACAGCAAAACAGCCAGTCTGTGAGGCTGAGAAACCGGTTGCAGTCATGTTGGTCTTTTAATAAAGTTTTTAAACTTTTACTCATTATTTGGAAGCATCTTTTTTTAAAGCACTTACCTTCATCTGAGGTTTACAACAGTGGGTCATCCTAAGTGTTCCTGCAGTTGGGAGGTGAGCCAGCTGAACGGCTCTGAATGTTTAGTCTGCTTATGATCACCATCTATTGATGGCCATTTGAGACCTAAACATCAACAAAAACAGATATAAAGACCCAACAGCTGTTTGTGACATCCCTGGGAGACGGAGGGAGTTTTCTGCTGACACTACGCGACACCTCATACAGATTGAGGTCAAGGAGTGTGAGTAGACACCCTAAGGGGACCTTTTACTCCGGGCACTGGCGATTAATACTATCACCAACTAATCAATTTATTTTACCTAATATGCAATACTGCTTTGGTGTTTAACCCACCCCTTTCCCTGTCGGAATTATTACCAACTGTTCACGTGCCACTAGCACTTTGGCTCACGACACTGCAAAAGACTCTGTATTGTATTGCTAGTATTTATTTATTTATTTTTTGTATTTTATGGGTTATTGTGCTTTTATGTGAATCTATTCTTGCTGCATATATTTATATTTATTATTTTGTATTTATATTTATATTTCTATCCAATTGTGTTTATAAATGTTTTTACACAACTTTTTTCTACCTTCTTAATAGAGGTAGTTGCTTTGAATTACTGATGAATATTGTCCAGAGACATATTATTAGTGATTGCGCCCTTCCTTATCTATCATCTCTCTTTTTTTTGCATATTTTATCTTATCAGGTCTGAGGGGTGTAGGGACCAACCGGCCCTGATAGATAGATTAGGGCTGCAAATTATTCACACACTAGTTATTCTCTTTGGGTTCTTCTTTGCGCCAATTGTTCACCTTCTTTGTTTTCTCACATTTATTTATAAAGCACCAACATATTCAGCAGTGCTGTCCATGTGTACAATTAAAACAAGTGAAACAATGATACAATACTTGTAAGACACAAGACAAAATTTAACAAATACATGAGGAATTTATGGCCCTATTCCTGTGGGAACTTCCAATCTAGAAGGATAGGAGGGTGAGAAACATGAAGTGAGAACTGCAAGGGTGAGAAAAATGTTTAAACATAGTTGCAATTATTAGGTAGCTGGAATTAATTTATTACTGAATTGGGTCGTAGGCTTCCTCTGAACAAAAATGTCTTTAGGGTGCATTGAAAGGAAGGCAGATTAGGGGAAAGTCTGACAGTGTGAGGAAGTGCGTTCCAGTTTGTTGGTGCCACACAAGAGAAGTCCTGTAGTCTAGCATGGGAAGAGGTGCTGATAGAAGATGCAACAAACAGGTCATTGTTGGACCTTAGAGGGAGGGCTGGAGTATATGTGTTGATTAGTGAGGACAGGTAGTTGGGGAGTGACAATAGTAAGGGCTTTGTAGGTCATGGTGAGAATGTTTAATTCTGCTGTAAATGGGGAGCCAGTGAAGGGACTCAAAGACTGGTGAAGCAGATACAGAGCAGCGGGAAAGATTGATTAGCCTGGCAGAGGCATTTAGGATGGATTGAAGGGGAGAGATGTGGGAGAGAGGAGGGACAGTTAGTAGTTTATTGCAGTAGTCAAGTTGGGAAATTACAAAGGAGTGGATTAGTTGCTTAGTGGTGACAGCGCTCAGAAACAAACACAGTTTGGAAAATATTACCTAGGTAATTGCTGCAGGATGAAGAGAGCAATTGGATGTGGGGGATGGAGGACAGATTGGAGTCAAGTGTAATTCCAAGACAGCAGACTTGAGGTGATGGGGAGATAGTGATGCCATTGACAGTGATAGAAAAGTCAGAAATCAGAGTAGAGCTAGAGGGGGAGATTATAAGGAGCTGAGTCTTTAGGTGGTGACCATCCATCCAGGAAGAAATGCCAAATAAGCAGTTATTGATGTGAGAAAGGACAGAGGGAGAGAGAGAGAGCAGGTGTGGAGAGGTAGAATCGAGTGTCATAGAGGTGATATTTGAAGATATAGCTGCTGATAAGTTTACCCAGTGAAGAAGCATAAATGGACAAGAGTAGAGGACCCAGGACACTCTGTTGAGGTATCCTTGTCGGTGGTTTGAGATGTGGCACTGCTAATTCTTTCTGCCCTCCCTGGAACACTTAGTGGTGGTTATGGAGGAACTGACAGTTATTCTGGTACTGACAGAGATTGCACAACTAGCAAAACTGGCAACATGGGTAGTGGGTGAGGCTGTTATAGGAACTGGCTACTCTACAACAGGGGATGAAAGTGGTGATGAAGAGCGAGAAAATACAGGAGAAGACTGATGGCCTAAAAGCGGGGATGAAGTTGTGGCACTACCCATCACGTAGAGACTCTATGGTGGAATCTCTTCCTACTCCCCCATCTCCTCAGGCTCATAATTAAGTTCCTCCTGGTCCAGAGTAAAGGCTATAGCAGACATGCTGGAAGTCTCAGTAATATCTAAAGATGTGTATTTGGGCTACGGATGAATGTAAATTTGTATAAATTTTGCTTACTTGTTGAATCATTTGATATACAAACAATCAAATACATTATTGGACGAAGCAGACAAAAATAAATCATTGGTTTATGATTAATTTATGCCAGTTGGTGCAAAAAAGGTGTAGGAATGGGGTGGAGTTATATAAGCTCCTTTGTTTGTAATGATGTACAGAGGGTCTTATCATTCATTTGTTCATCGTCCCTTGCCCAATTCTGCCATAGTATCACAAACGACTGATGTTAGGGACAGCCGGTCAGGCACTAAATGGATTTTAGTCATACAAGATTTGTATATTTTTTAAACATTAAAAAATAGATTATTTTAATTGTTCAAATCCTATAATGTAAGACGTTTGTTAATATTAATTGTCACTCAGCTAGATTACGAGTTTTGAGTGCTATATGGAAATGAACGAGTGCCATAAAAGCGTCGTTATTTCACCTCCCTATAGCGCTGCTATTACATGTTTAAAAAAGCAGGCTTGTGCGGGCGATATGGTGGCGAGCTCCATACCGCACCGAAATACAATCGCTGCTTTGACGTGCTCGTGCACGATTTCCCCATAAACATCAATGGGGAGAGCCGGCAAAAAAGAAGCCTAACACCTGCGATCACAGAAACAAAAGCTCCGTAACACAGCCCCATTGATGTCTATGGGGAAAGAAAAAGTTACAGTTGGGCAAAAAAGTATTTAGTCAGCCACCAATTGTGCAAGTTCTCCCACTTAAGAAGATGAGAGAGGCCTGTAATTTTCATCATAGGTATACCTCAACTATGAGAGACAAAATGTGGAAACAAATCCAGACAATCACATTGTCTAATTTGGAAAGAATTTATTTGCATATTATGGTGGAAAATAAGTATTTGGTCACCTACAAACAAGCAAGATTTCTGGCTCTCACAGACCTTCTTCTTTAAGAGGCTCCTCTGTCCTCCACTCATTACCTGTATTAATGGCACCTGTTTGAACTTGTTATCAGTATAAAAGACACCTGTCCACAACCTCAAACAGTCACACTCCAAACTCCACTATGATGAAGACTAAAGAGCTGTCGAAGGACACCAGAAACAAAATTGTAGACCTGCACCAGGCTGGGAAGACTGAATCTGCAATAGGCAAGCAGCTTGGTGTGAAGAAATCAACTGTGGGAGCAATAATTAGAAAATGGAAGACATACAAGACCACTGATAATCTCCCTCTATCTGGGGCTCCACGCAAGATCTCACCCCGTGGGGTCAAAATGATCACAAATACGGTGAGCAAACATCCCAGAACCACACGGGGGGACCTAGTGAATGACCTGCAGAGAGCTGGGACCAACGTAACAAAGACTACCATCAATAACACACTACGCCGCTTAAGCAGTGCCAGACGTGTCCCTCTGCTTAAGCCAGTATATGTCCGGGCCCATCTGAAGTATGCTAGAGAGCATTTGGATGATCCAGAAGCGGATTGGGAGAATGTCATATGGTCAGATGAAACCAAAGTAGAACTGTTTGGTAGAAACACAACTCGTCATGTTTGGAGGAGAGAGAATGCTGAGTTGCAACCAAAGAACACCATATCTACTGTGAAGCATGGGGGTAGCAACATCATGCTTTGGGGCTGTTTCTCTGCAAAGGGAACAGGACAACTGATCCGTGTACATGAAAGAATGAATGGGGCCATGTATCGTCAGATTTTGAGTGCAAACCTCCTTCCATCAGCAAGGGCATTGAAGATGAAACGTGGCTGAGTCTTTCAGCATGACAATGATCCCAAACACACCGCCCGGGCAACAAAGGAGTGGCTTCGTAAGAAGCATTTCAAGGTCCTGGAGTGGCATAGCCAGTCTCCAGATCTCAACCCCATAGAAAACCTTTGGAGGGAGTTGAAAGTCTGTGCTGCCCAGCGACAGCCCCAAAACATCACTGCTCTAGAGGAGATCTGCATGCAGGAATGGGCCAACATACCAGCAACAGTATGTGACAACCTTGTGAAGACTTACAGAAAATGTTTGGCCTCTGTCATTGCCAACAAAGGATATATAACAAAGTATTGAGATGAACTTTTGATATTGACCAAATACTTATTTTCCACCATAATTTGCAAATAAATTCTTTCCAAATCAGACAATGTAATTGTCTGGATTTGTTTCCACATTTTGTCTCTCATAGTTGAGGTATACCAATGATGAAATTTACAGGCCTCTCTCATCTTCTTAAGTGGGAGAACTTGCACTATTGGTGGCTGACTAAATACTTTTTTGCACCACTGTATGTTTAAACCTGATACCCTAACATAAACCCCACGTCTAAACAGCCCTAATCTGCCACCCCTAACATCGCCACCACCTACATTACACTTATTAACCCCTAATCTGCCGCCCCCAATGTTGGCGCCACTATACTAAAGTTATTAATCCCTAAACCTCTGGCCTCCCACATCCCTAACACTACTATATTAACCCCTAAACCTAACCCTAACGTAACCCTAAGCATAAGTCTAACCCTAACGTAACCCTGAACCTAAGCCTAACCCTAACACCCCCTAACTTAAATATAATTAAAATAAATCTAAATTAAACTTACAATTATTACCTAAATAATTCCTATTTAAAACTAAATACATACTTACCTATAAAATAAAACCTAAGCAAGCTACAAAATAAATAATAGTTTTGTAGCTAGCTTAGGTTTTATTTTTATTTCACAGGTAAGTTTGTATTTATTTTAACTAGGTAGACTAGTTAGTAAATAGTAACTATTTACTAGCTACCTAGTTAAAATAAATACAAAATTACCTATAAAATAAAACCTAACCGGCCTTACACTAAAACCTAACATTACAATAAAATAAAATAAATTAAATAAATTAAATACAATTATCTAAATTACAAAAATATATATATATACTAAATTATACAAAATAAAAATCAAAATTTTCAAAAATAAAAACGAATTACATCTAATCTAATAGCCCTATCAATATAAAAAGCCCACCCAAAATAAAAAAAAAACCCTAGCCTACACTAAACTACCAATCGCCCCTAAAAGGGCCTTTTGCGGGGCATTGCCCCAAACAAATCAGCTCTTTTACCTGTAAAAAAAAATACAAACAACCCCCCAACAGTAAAACCCACTACCTACACAACCAAATCCCCCAAATTAAAACCAATCTAAATAAACCTAAGCTAAACATTGCCCTGAAAAGGGCATTTGGATGGGCATTGCACTTAAAAGGGCATTTAGCTCTTTTACATTGCCCAAAACCCTAATCTAAAAATAAAACTCACCCAATAAACACTTAAAAAAACTAACACTAACTTACAATTTTCGAAGACCGGACATCCATCCTCATCCAGGCGGCAGAAGTCTTCATCCAAGCGGGCAGAAGTCCTCCTTGAAGCCGGCAGAAGTCTTCATCCAAGCGGGCAGAAGTCTTCATCTAGACGGCATCTTCTATCTTCATCCATCCGGATGAGCGGGTCCGCTGAGCGGGTCCATCTTCAAGACATCCGGCGTGGAGCATCCTCTTCTTACGAAATCCGCTGGAAAATGAAGTTTCCCTTTAAGTGACGTCATCCAAGATGGCATCCCTTACATTCCGATTGGCTGATTTCTATAGGATTGAGCTTTCATCCTATTGGCTGATCCAATCATCCAATAGGATTGAGCTCTCATTCAAGACTTGTAATAGCGGCGTTAGGGAAAAAGCATTGTTATGAAGCATAACGATGCTTTTTCACTCATAACACAAAACTCGTAATCTAGCTGTATATTATCTGTTCCCATTGGAAATAATGGTAAGGAAACCGAATCTGATATTCGTCTGAACCAAATACCGGCAAGGAAAAAATTGGCCAAGCCGAACGTTTGAAAAAAATCCAAAACAAATCTTTTGGATTAAATTAATTTTTCGCTCATGTACAAGCCTAGTAATATCCTTATCTCCCAAAAGAGAGACTGGGGAAGCCTGCTCAATTCTTCCGTCTTCTCCATGACAGCTTGGCACAATGAGATCATCTACATCTCCTGCAGTATCTGCTCTGCTGCTCCTGTAGTTGCTCAGAGACAGATTGGGATAAACCCACCTGGCTGCTGATATAAAACATGGAGAAAATCAGGAGAGTGGCTGAACTGGCAGTGGTATAAATGATGAGGGCACTGGGGCAAACATTAGTGCAGGTAGTTTTGGGAGTAGAATGCTTGACGTGCACACATAGGCCGCTTGTAACCTTGGACCCAATCCTAATACTAGGCTTGGAGCTAAACAATGTCAATTCAGCGCCTTCACCATCAGTTACCCTCACTGTCTGCTTTTGTTTTATGGGTGGGCTTAGATAACCATTACTGTTATTAATGCTGCTGCTACTAGTCATAGTGGTTTTTTGTCCTGCATATCTCCTACTCTAGGTGCACATGGGATTGCATGCAACAAAAATTCTGAAGATGACCCTGCTGCTGCGGTCACAACTGACGCTGCTCCTCTAGATGTTTGAGCTGGAGGAGCAGATAGTAGCCTTGAAAATTATATTTGTCTCCGTGAAGCAGAGGGGACAGTGCTTGTCCTACTTCCTGCTCATTAGACAAGTAGAAGTTACCACAGAATATGGAATGATAGTGACTTTGCTGGTGACAGGGGTACTACTGGTGGCGGTGGTACTGGAAACATAGCACACTCTAACAGACTAACAATTTTATTTTATGACAGAATCTCAAACTGCCAGGTACCTCCAGTGCAATAACAAAAATATTTTGTTTCAATTACATGAGGGGTACTAGTAATATGTATATTATATATCTTATAATATATTATTTATATAAGGTATATAATATATATTTAAAAATTATTTAAAAAAAAATATGCACTAAAACGCACTCACTGCAAGAAAAAAACTGATTCTGTACTCAATGGGTTTAAATTAAAACTTTTCTCCCCAACAAAGGCAGGGGACCCACCTACTCCTTCCAGCTATGCCCCCACTGCAATATGCATTAAGCTACAACTCTTTAACACTAAATTAGTAAAGAAAAATAATTAATCCCTGGTCCCCAGAGTTAAACAAATATTGCAGGTAAAATGCAATGCCCATCCAAATGCCCTTTTCAGGGCAATGTTTAGCTTAGCTTTATTTAGGGGGTTTGGTTGGGTGAGTGGTGGGTTTTACTGTTGGTGGGTTGTTTGTATTTTTTTTTACAGGTAAAAGAGCTGATTTCTTTGGGGAAATGGCCCACAAAAGGCCCTTTTAAGGGCCATTGGCAGTTTAGTGTAGGCTAGTTTTTTTTTTTATTTTGGGGGAACTTTTTAATTTTGATAGGGCTATTAGATAAGGAGTAATTCGTTTTATTTTTGATAATTTATTTTTTTATTTTTTCTATTTTAGTGTTTATTTTTTTGTAGTTTAGTAAATTGTATTTTATTAATTTAATTTATTTCATTTTATTGTAATGTTAGTTTTTAGTGTAAGGCAGGTTAAGTTTTATTTTACAGATAACTTTGTATTTATTTTAGCTAGGTAGTTAGTAAATAGTTAATAACTAGTCTACCTAGTTAAAATAAATCCACTTAAAAGTCAATACGAGTTATCCTCTTGGACAATGTTATAAGTTTATAATTTGTCTATAAAGAGTTACATCTCAGTTTAGATATGTTTTGAATAATTTCTGCAAGGAAGGTTTTACTTTACTGTTTTATAATACGTTTACTAAGGCTGATAATTTGTATATATAGTCAGAAGCCCTGTGATTAAGACTGTAGGCGACTTATATTTTACCCAGCTTCTACTCCTGAGATACCAATGTTTGTTTTTTCAGTGAACTCAAACGCTAGTTTTACATTATACATTAGGAGTACTGATATCAGAGTTTTATTTTGGCCATTTACTATAAAATGCTTAATATCTGAGTTCCTCCTATTTAAGTATTATAGCTCCATAGTTAAATCTAGGGATGTCGAGGAAAGCAGCGCTTAAGGTTTACACAGTATCCATTTTTATTGTATCCTGCTAAAGTTGACATATATCTACACCAGCTGCCTGCGGCCAGGGTTTTCTTGGTTGCTGTACCCCTAGATAACATTTACTGTGACCAGTTAATCAGAGGTCCCTTCCTTAAAACTCTTCTCGCCTAATACAAATCGCAGTAGAAAATATACTAAAAGACATAAGGATGTATAATATTTAATAGGGTTTTTCTAGTAGCTTGATATTTTCAGCATGTATGCACGTTTTATGGCCCTACTTTTAAAATATGTACACAATTATATATAATGTTTTTAACTCCTAGCTTATTAGACCAGTTGGAGTATCACGCTGTATCTCTAAGTTTGTTCTTTTTTTTTTTTTTTTTAAAGTCTCTATCTACTTTATTTATCCAAACAAAAGAAACACATGTAACTAGCCTGTTAAACTTCCTTGCTATGTATACAGCACATACTGAAATAATAGACCTGATATATAAACAAATCAATATGATTTTTTTTTTAGATATGGAAATATGACAGCCCTTCTCTACAAATATGACCAAGGCGCCTAAACGTTATTCTAAATATTGTTGTTTCTCCCCCTGCTAGTTGATTTTCAGTCTCAATGCTAATAATATAGCTATTCTGTTATTTATATAGTCCTAAGGGGCCAAGTGTGACCCTATATATTATATTACTACTAACATGTCCCCTACTAAGCTCCCCTACTGATAGAAGTTAAAAGCCAAGGCCCAAGAGTGGCCATTGTTTTCCATATGGGGACTATATACCTATAAGACAGGTTGATTGAAAATAGGGGTCAACTTGATTATTTCATAATGAAAGAAAAATAAATATAAAAGGAGGTTCATCACTTGAGACCCAAGAGTGGTCTCTTCCCCTACTCTACCTTCCATAGATTTATATTTTATCTGCTGTTAGAGGGTCCGAGAGTGGCTCCATGTACCAGTCAGGAGGTAAACACTTCATATGGGCAAACAATATTTCTACTTATATTTTTTCCAATATGTCATATAGACCTGCATTGTATTTTCTCTTTTCACATTGGTTATATGTTTTGTAACAAACTGTTTGTGTATCTTCTAATGACACATGTACTGTATGTATGCCCTGATTTAAACCTCAATAAAAAATGTAAAATTTAAAAAAAAAATATATATATATATATTATTAAAAACAGGGGCACTTTCATTCATCAAAGTTTATAAAAAAGCCGTTTTGTTTAAAAACTTACCTCTCTCCTCTTCACAGCCGGAGTAGCTTCCCACGCACGCAGATCCTCTCTTCATACGTCAGCAATGACGAATCCGGCTTCCTCCAATAAGGGTCCCCCCCAGAGCAAACATTGCCTGAGGCCATGCCGTGATTAGAGGAAGCCGGATTCTTCATAGAAAGAGAGGTTTTGCGTGCGGGGGAAGTTGCTCCGGCTGTGAAGAGGAGAGAGGTCCGTTTTTAAACAAAACGGCTGCTTTGTAAACTTTGATGAATGAAAGTGCCCCTGTTTCTCTTGTTAAGTGTATCCAGTCCACGGATCATCCATTACTTATGGAATATATTCTCCTTCCCAACAGGAAGTTGCAAGAGTCCACCCACAGCAAAACTGCCATATTCAGTCATTCTCTTGCAAGCCTCAACATAGATAGGAGGTCGTGAGAGTCTGTGGTGCTTTCTACTTAGTTTATTCTTCAATCAAAAGTTTGTTATTTTTAAATGGCACCGGAGTGTGCTGTTTATCTCAGGCAGTATTTGGAAGAAGAATCTGCCTGCGTTTTTCTATGATCTTAGCAGACGTAACTAAGATCCATTTGCTGTTCTCACACATTCTGAGGAGTGAGGTACTTCAGAGGGGGAATGGCGTGCAGGTTTTCCTGCAGATAAGGTATGTGCAGTAAAATATTTTTCTAGGAATGGAATTGACTAAGAAAATACTGCTGATACCGAAGTAATGTAAGTAAAGCCTTAAATGCAGCGATAGCGACTGGTATCAGGCTTATTAATAGAGATACATACTCTTATAAAAATGTGTTTTAAAACGTTTGCTGGCATGTTTAATCGTTTTTTAACGTACATTGGTGATAACACTGTAATGTTGGTATAGCCTTAAATGCAGTAAAAGCGACTGGTATCAGGCTTATTAATAGAGATACATACTCTTGTAAAAATGTGTTTTAAAACGTTTGCTGGCATGTTTAATCGTTTTTTAACATATGTTTGGTGATAAAACTTATTGGGGCCTAAGTTTTTTTCCACATGGCTGGCTTAAATTTTGCATAGAAACAGTTAACTGAAGCTTCCCACTGTTGGCTGTTGCAGTTTGTTGTGTCTGTTTTTAAAAACGTCTATGTCGTTTTTTTTTATCTGTCTTTTGCATTAAGGGGTTAATCATCCATTTGCAAGTGGGTGCAATGCTCTGTTACCTTATTACATGTACTGTAAAAATGTTGTTTGTTTTACTGCCTTTTTTTCACTGTTTTTCAAATTTTGACAAAATTTGTTTCTCTTAAAGGCACAGTAACGTTTTATATATTTGCTTGTTAACTTGATTTAAAGTGTTTTCCAAGCTTACTAGTCTCATTATTAGTCTGTTCTAACATGTCTGACATAGAGGAAGCTCTGTGTTCATTATGTTTTAAAGCCATGGTGGAACCCCATCTTAGAATGTGTACCAGATGTACTGATTTCATGTTAAACAATAAAGATCATTTTTTGTCTTTAAAAACATTATCACCAGAGGATTCTGTCGTGGGGGTAGTTATGCCGACTAACTCTCCCCACGTGTCAGACCTTTTGACTCCCGCTTTAGGGACTCACGCTCAAATGGCGCCAAGTACATCAAGGGCACCCATAGCGTTTCTTTTACCAGGGGATTCTGTCGAGGGGAAAGTTATGCCGACTAACTCTCCCCACGTGTCAGACCCTTCGACTCCCGCTTCAGGGACTCACGCTCAAATGGCGCCAAGTACATCAAGGGCGCCCATAGCGTTTATTTTACAAGACATGGCAAAGGTGGTGAATAATAATCTGGCAGCAGTATTAGTCAGACTACCTGAAATTAAAGGAAAGCAGTTAGCTCTGGGGGTAGATACAGAGCATACAGACGCTTTAAGAACCATGTATGATACTACCTCACAATATGCTTAGTCTGTGGGTGATTTTTTTTTTTGACTCAGGGAAGATGATTTAACCTGATTCTGATATTTCTACATTTAAAATTTATGCTTGAGAGAGGATCAGGTGTGGCGGAGGGGAGGAGCTAACAGGTGAAGGTGCGCTGTTGCTCCGTGTTGGATTCAGCTAGAAGGGAGCTATACCCTTCCTCCTCAACGTTAGTGACCTTAGCCCAGGAAAGTGGCATGAGTCCGGGGTGATGGACTCATTGGACGGACGGTGGAAATGTAGCTTAAGCAAATCAGGAGACTGAATAATCCGGTGCCCCATATCTGACATTAAAGAATTACATGGCTAATGAAGCCGGCAGCCCGGTAAAAACGATAAGAGAAACCTAGCAGTGGACGGCTATCTAAGACAAACTGCTCACGAGTATTTCTCGAAGGAAGACCACAGTCGAAGAGCCCAACTGACTTGCTCTGCTTACTGTGCTGACGCCTACGCTGGAAATCGCTGGTTTAAAAGGAGAAGGTCTTACCTGCATAGCGGCTCACCTGGTTTTGAGCTGACACAGAAGCACGTTGTTGGTGACCCGGATGCCGGTGCCGGTGCTCTGGGAGTACTCCGTGTCTTATCCTGCAGTTTGGAGTGCAAGACTTGTGGAGCGGCGGTCAGAGGGAGAAAGAGTTTTTGCTGCCCTACGTCATCAGCTACTGCCGCTTTCTTGACTACAGTCCGGTGAAGACTCCAGTGTGTGGCGTGCCTCGTTTACAGCAAAGGAGAAGCAGGAAACCAGCTCCCTGCTACTGGTGTGGAGAACGCTGAGGATAACTGCTAGAGGTACGGTAAGCCCACACTGGGAGTAATTGTGAAGTGGAGAGACATTGTTACCTGGAAATTGGCGGGTTGGTTGTTTGTCTAGGAACAAGGTGGAAATCGTCTATGAATATCGGCTTTCTCTGTTTACCCTCTCCTCCTCAACCTTTAAATCGGAGACAATAGAAAAGCTATAAAGGTTGAGGCTGGAAAAAGAACGGTATAAAGTGTGGGAGGAAGAACAAAGAGTGAAAGTTGTTGAAGGAGGGGGAAAGGAAAGAAAAGAAAAAGAAGATCAGAGAGACTGAACTGTCCTTAAAGTTAAAATTTACAAGGCTGTGACTTGATAAAGTAAAAATTCTGGTTATTGATATTGCAGTTGGTCTCAGGGCAGCTAACACTAATAACCAGAATCCTATACGGGATGTATTTGTTACAATGTTATATAGAGGTCTAGTAAGTAGCAAAGAAATTATCTTGTAACTCTCTGTATAAATATAAGACCGGGCAAATGAGATATATCTGGTAGGTTCTAGAATAGTATTTGGCAAAGGAGGCTGTTGTCCTTGAAAAGGAGTTTAATTGATAAAGTAAGTGGTAAGGGGGAACTTACCTGAGCGAGCTTATTTTGTTTAAATGTAACTATTCACTTTAATTTAGTAAGTAGCCCTATTCAGTTGACAGAGGCTGATCTTTGTTACACTTATTGATCTATAAGTATTAAGCACCAAATCACTTTTGTTTTTTTGTTTTTGTTTGTTTTTTTGTTTTTTTGTTTTGTTTTTTATTGTGTGTGTTATTAAAAGGGGGAAAAAAAAAAAAAAAGGGGGGTGGGGAAACGGGAGGCGGGGGGGATTTGGTATAGTGATATATATCACTTTCACTGTTTGGAAGTATTTTCTTTTTTCCACATAAATAATACTCTTAGGAGGGGAATAAGGGGGACACTCACCTATATGGATAAGTTTTTGACACAGAAAAAAAATCAATCTCCAGTGATGTCAGCTAGAAATAGGGAAAAAAAAAACAAAGGGAACAGCGAAACAATGGTGGAGGTAAATAATGAGAGTTTTAATCAGATAGACACTCTGACATTGATTAAAAACATTTCAGAGATTTTCATTCCTCAGTTTGATCAGATTAAGGCAGAAATTTCAGGGCTAGCCTCCGAAGTCAGACAATTTTCTAAAAGATTATCTGAAGTGGAGCAAAGGGTCTCAGATATAGAAGATAACAGCAATATAAATGAGACTAAAATAATAAGAATGGAGAAAAGCATAAGGGAATTACAGAGTAAAGCAGATGACTTAGAAAATAGAACTAGACGGAATAACTTGAAAGTAATAGGTCTTTCTGAGAAAACTCAATTTAAGGATCTAAATAAATTTATATCTACTATTCTCCCAGAGATGTTAGAGATCCCTGCTAATGAACTACCCTTAGTGATTGAAAGGAGTCATAGGATAGGTCCATTTAAAGAAGATAGAAGCAATGACAGACCGAGACCCATTATTGCCAAATTTCTTAACTTTCAAGATAAGTGAAAGATGCTCCACTATTATAGAAAAAAAAAAGGAAGTAATTATTGAGGATAGGAAAATTTTAATCTTTCAGGATTACTCTGCAGAAGTCTCAAATAAACGCAGAGAGATGGCACCACTGTGTACCCAATTAATAGATAAAGGGGTGAATGCTACTTTAATATATCCTGCTAGGATTCGAATTCAGGAGGCAAAGGGAATAAAAATGTTAGAAAATGTAAATGAAGCTGAATTATTCTTGAAAGAAACAAAATGAAATGAAGGAGCACAGGCTACAAGGTAGAATTCAAATGTCAAGTCTGACTAAAGAGAAATTTGATTTGTTTGGGATATTCCCACACGACCATGCACCATGTAGAATTTTTAAATTTTTTTTTTTGTTGTTGTTTTGTTTTGTTTTGTGTCTCTCTATTCTCCTTTTATATAAGATATGTCAGGTTGTATTAATTTAACCTCGTGGAATGTAGGTGGAATCACCTCCCCCCTAAAAAGGAAAGCAATTCTTAGACAGCTTAGAATAATTGGGACAGACATAGCATTAATACAGGAGACCCACTTAAAAAAGAAAGAGTTGGAAAAACTCAAAACTAACTGGGTTGGAACGGTATTAGGTACTCCCTGTAAGAGTAGAAAGAGAGGTGTAGCCATCCTACTAAAGAAAAACTTAGGCCTAGATTTGGAGTTTGGCGGTAAAAGGGCTGTTAACGCTCCGCTGGCTTTTTTCTGGCCGCACCATAAATTTAACTCTGGTATCGAGAGTTCAAACAAATGCTGCGTTAGGCTCCAAAAAAGGAGCGTAGAGCATTTTTACCGCAAATGCAACTCTCGATACCAGAGTTGCTTACGGACGCGGCCAGCCTCAAAAACGTGCTCGTGCACGATTCCCCCATAGGAAACAATGGGACTGTTTGAGCTGAAAAAAAACCTAACACCTGCAAAAAAGCAGCGTTCAGCTCCTAACGCAGCCCCATTGTTTCCTATGGGGAAACACTTCCTACGTCTGCACCTAACACTCTAACATGTACCCCGAGTCTAAACACCCCTAACCTTACACTTATTAACCCCTAATCTGCCGCCCCCGCTATCGCTGACCCCTGCATATTTTTTTTAACCCCTAATCTGCCGCTCCGTAAACCGCCGCAACCTACGTTATCCCTATGTACCCCTAATCTGCTGCCCTAACATCGCCGACCCCTATATTATATTTATTAACCCCTAATCTGCCCCCCTCAACGTCGCCGACACCTGCCTACACTTATTAACCCCTAATCTGCCGAGCGGACCTGAGCGCTACTATAATAAAGTTATTAACCCCTAATCCGCCTCACTAACCCTATCATAAATAGTATTAACCCCTAATCTGCCCTCCCTAACATCGCCGACACCTACCTTCAATTATTAACCCCTAATCTTCCGAGCGGAGCTCACCGCTATTCTAATAAATGTATTAACCCCTAACGCTAAGTCTAACCCTAACACTAACACCCCCATAACTTAAATATAATTTACATCTAACGAAATTAATTAACTCTTATTAAATAAATTATTCCTATTTAAAGCTAAATACTTACCTGTAAAATAAATCCTAATATAGCTACAATATAAATTATAATTATATTATAGCTATTTTAGGATTAATATTTATTTTACAGGCAACTTTGTAATTATTTTAACCAGGTACAATAGCTATTAAATAGTTAAGAACTATTTAATAGTTACCTAGTTAAAATAATAACAAATTTACCTGTAAAATAAATCCTAACCTAAGATATAATTAAACCTAACACTACCCTATCAATAAAATAATTAAATAAACTACCTACAATTACCTACAATTAACCTAACACTACACTATCAATAAATTAATTAAACACAATTGCTACAAATAAATACAATTAAATAAACTAGCTAAAGTACAAAAAATAAAAAAGGACTAAGTTACAAAAAATAAAAAAATATTTACAAACATAAGAAAAATATTACAACAATTTTAAACTAATTACACCTACTCTAAGCCCCCTAATAAAATAACAAAGCCCCCCAAAATAAAAAATTCCCTACCCTATTCTAAATTAAAAAAGTTACAAGCTCTTTTACCTTACCAGCCCTGAACAGGGCCCTTTGCGGGGCATGCCCCAAGAATTTCAGCTCTTTTGCCTGTAAAAGAATAAATACAATACCCCCCCCCCAACATTACAACCCACCACCCACATACCCCTAATCTAACCCAAACCCCCCTTAAATAAACCTAACACTAAGCCCCTGAAGATCTTCCTACCTTGTCTTCACCATACCAGGTTCACCGATCCGTCCTGGCTCCAACATCTTCATCCAACCCAAGCGGGGGTTGGCGATCCATCATCCGGTGCTGAAGAGGTCCAGAAGAGGCTCCAAAGTCTTCCTACTATCCGGCAAGAAGAGGACATCCGGAC
Organism: Bombina bombina; assembly: GCF_027579735.1. NCBI lineage: Eukaryota > Metazoa > Chordata > Amphibia > Anura > Bombinatoridae > Bombina > Bombina bombina. The sequence continues at coordinate 552,060,607 of NC_069505.1, read as the reverse complement.
CGGCAAACATCTTCTCCAAGCGGCATCTTCGATCTTCTTCCATCCGGTGCGGAGCGGGTCCATCTTGAAGCAGGCGACGCGGATCCATCCTCTTCTTCCGTTGTCTCCCGACTAATGACGGTTCCTTTAAGGGACGTCATCCAAGATGGCGTCCCTCGAATTCCGATTGGCTGATAGGATTCTATCAGCCAATCGGAATTAAGGTAGGAATTTTCTGATTGGCTGATGGAATCAGCCAATCAGAATCAAGTTCAATCCGATTGGCTGATCCAATCAGCCAATCAGATTGAGCTCGCATTCTATTGGCTGTTCCGATCAGCCAATAGAATGCAAGCTCAATCTGATTGGCTGATTGGATCAGCCAATCGGATTGAACTTGATTCTGATTGGCTGATTCCATCAGCCAATCAGAAAATTCCTACCTTAATTCCGATTGGCTGATAGAATCCTATCAGCCAATCGGAATTCGAGGGACGCCATCTTGGATGACGTCCCTTAAAGGAACCGTCATTAGTCGGGAGACAACGGAAGAAGAGGATGGATCCGCGTCGCCTGCTTCAAGATGGACCCGCTCCGCACCGGATGGAAGAAGATCGAAGATGCCGCTTGGAGAAGATGTTTGCCGGTCCGGATGTCCTCTTCTTGCCGGATAGGAGGAAGACTTTGGAGCCTCTTCTGGACCTCTTCAGCACCGGATGATGGATCGCCAACCCCCGCTTGGGTTGGATGAAGATGTTGGAGCCAGGACGGATCGCTGAACCTGGTATGGTGAAGACAAGGTAGGAAGATCTTCAGGGGCTTAGTGTTAGGTTTATTTAAGGGGGGTTTGGATTAGATTAGGGGTATGTGGGTGGTGGGTTGTAATGTTGGGGGGGGTATTGTATTTATTCTTTTACAGGCAAAAGAGCTGAAATTCTTGGGGCATGCCCCGCAAAGGGCCCTGTTCAGGGCTGGTAAGGTAAAAGAGCTTGTAACTTTTTTAATTTAGAATAGGGTAGGGAATTTTTTATTTTGGGGGGCTTTGTTATTTTATTAGGGGGCTTAGAGTAGGTGTAATTAGTTTAAAATTGTTGTAATATTTTTCTTATGTTTGTAAATATTTTTTTATTTTTTGTAACTTAGTTCTTTTTTATTTTTTGTACTTTAGCTAGTTTATTTAATTGTATTTATTTGTAGCAATTGTGTTTAATTAATTTATTGATTGTGTAGTGTTAGGTTAATTGTAGGTAATTGTAGGTAGTTTATTTAATTATTTTATTGATAGGGTAGTGTTAGGTTTAATTATATCTTAGGTTAGGATTTATTTTACAGGTAAATTTGTTATTATTTTAACTAGGTAACTATTAAATAGTTCTTAACTATTTAATAGCTATTGTACCTGGTTAAAATAATTACAAAGTTGCCTGTAAAATAAATATTAATCCTAAAATAGCTATAATATAATTATAATTTATATTGTAGCTATATTAGGATTTATTTTACAGGTAAGTATTTAGCTTTAAATAGGAATCATTTATTTAATAAGAGTTAATTTATTTCGTTAGATGTAAATTATATTTAAGTTAGGGGGGTGTTAGTGTTAGGGTTAGACTTAGCTTTAGGGGTTAATCAATTTATTAGAATAGCGGTGAGCTCCGGTCGTCAGATTAGGGGTTAATAATTGAAGTTAGGTGTCGGCGATGTTAGGGAGGGCAGATTAGGGGGTTAATACTATTTATTATAGGGTTAGTGAGGCGGGTTAGGGGTTAATAACTTTATTATAGTAGCGCTCAGGTCCGCTCGGCAGATTAGGGGTTAATAAGTGTAGGCAGGTGTCGGCGACGTTGAGGGGGGCAGATTAGGGGTTAATAAATATAATATAGGGGTTGGTGGTGTTAGGGGTAGCAGATTAGGGGTACATAGGGATAACGTAGGTGGCGGCGCTTTGCGGTCGGAAGATTAGGGGTTAATTATTTTAAGTAGCTGGCGGCGACGTTGTGGGGGGCAGGTTAGGGGTTAATAAATGTAATACAGGGGTCGGCGGGGTTAAGGGCAGCAGATTAGGGGTACATAAGTATAACGTAGGTGGCGGTCGGCAGATTAGGGGTTAAAAATTTTAATCGAGTGGCGGCGATGTGGGGGGGCCTCGGTTTAGGGGTACATAGGTAGTTTATGGGTGTTAGTGTACTTTAGGGTACAGTAGTTAAGAGCTTTATGAACCGGCGTTAGCCAGAAAGCTCTTAACTCCTGCTATTTTCAGGCGGCTGGAATTTTGTCGTTAGAGCTCTAACGCTCACTTCAGAAACGACTCTAAATACCGGCGTTAGAAAGATCCCATTGAAAAGATAGGATACGCAAATGGCGTAGGGGGATCTGCGGTATGGAAAAGTCGCGGCTGAAAAGTGAGCGCTAGACCCTTTAATCACTGACTCCAAATACCAGCGGGCGGCCAAAACCAGCGTTAGGAGCCTCTAACGCTGGTTTTGACGGCTACCGCCGAACTCCAAATCTAGGCCTTAGATTTTAAGATAAAGTCCTGTTTTTTAGATCCAAACGAGAGATACATACTTTTAAAAATAGAATTACAGCGGAAAATTTTCACAATTTGTAATGTATATGGGCCAAATGAACACTCTCCTAAGTTTTGGATAGATCTCCAGACACACATACTGGGTGAAGTAGAGGGTGTACTTATATGGGGAGGGGATTTTAATATGGCCTATCAAGTACCAATAGACAGGTTTAGAGAAGGAGGAAATATTCAAAAGAGCAAAAGGGATAATCTGGAATCCAAACTTCTTAAAAAACTTATGAGTAATTTAAATGTTAAGGATATTTGGAGGGAAAATAATCCAGTGAATAAAGATTATACATGTGTGTCAAAAACTCATAAGACCTTCTCTAGAATAGACATGTTCCTGATCTCGGAAAAACTTTTTGATATTGAAGTAGAAACTACAATAAAAGACATAATCCTGTCAGATCATGCTCCTATAACATTAAAATTAAAGATAAATATGTGTAACTCAATTATTAGAAGATTTCATTTTCCATCTTATTTGCTGGAGAATGTGAAGTTTAAAACATTTTTAGTGGCAAAGTGGCAGGATTATGTCCGTAATAACTATGACTACTCTGATAGGCCGGAATTGTTCTGGGAAGCATCCAAAACTGTAATAAGAGGAGAAATCATAGCATATTTGTGTATGATTAAAAAAAAGAGAAAAAGAAGGGAGAAGGAAATTATTAGAAGGCTCACTTCAGCATATAATAGAGTCATAGTTGAGCCTTCCAAGCTTAATTGGAAGAAGTTCGGAGAGGCCAAAGAAGCTAGAGACATATGGTTATTGAATAGTACTGCGCAACAAGAGATTAAGGTCAGTGCAAAATATGTTAGGTATGGGAATAAAACTGGAAAATTACTCGCAAAATTAGTTAATAAATCTAAGGGACATAACTTTATTTCTGTTTTGAATAAAGAGGGAGTAAAATTGAGTAAAACAGAGGAGATTATGAAAGCATTGGTAGAATATTATCAAAAGGTATATAGCGCAGAAAGCCCAAATCTGAGTAATAAAGAGAAATTTTGGTCTAATTTAAACCTCCCAATGGTAGATGCAGATGAGATGAATAAAATCATAGAACCAATTACAGAGGGAGAAATTGAAAAGGCGATCAAAAATCTGAAAAATAATAAATCTCCTGGTCCAGATTTATTGCCTAGTGAGTACTATAAAATTCTGTCAGAACATATGATACCCTATCTCAAATCTTTATTTAATTCTTATTTTTGTGAGGGAAAAGATATGTCAAGTAATTTTACGTCTTCTTGGACCTCTCTAATATTAAAACCAAACAAAAAAAGTGATCAAATGGATTCATATAGACCCATATCTCTATTAAATATCGATTATAAGTTACTTACAGGCATAATGGCAGAGAGATTTCAAATAATACTTAATCAGGTAATACATAAAGATCAAACAGGGTTTTTGAAAGGTAGAAACTCGGCCTCTAATATTAGAAAAGTGTTCCTTATACTAGACTATTTCAAAAAACAAAGTTATGTGAAAACACAAGATAAGGACTATGATGCAGCGATTATCTCATTAGACGCGCATAAAGCGTTTGATTTGATAGAATGGAATCATTTATATACCTCCCTAAAACGATTTGGATTCCATGAAAGGATAATTAAGCTGATTAAGAATTTGTATAATTTTCCCCATACAGCACTATTAATCAATGGTCAAATATCGGGTAACATAATTTTAAAGAGAGGTACCAGACAAGGATGCCCTTTGTCCCCTTTACTATTCGATATTGTTATAGAACCTCTAGCATGTGTTTTAAGAGAAAAGATAGAAGGAATTAAAATAGCGCAGTATGAATGTAAGATTGCCCTATATGCAGACGACCTGCTTCTTTTTGTAAGTAACCTGGGGAAAAACATTCCAATAATTTTGGAAGTAATAAATAATTTTAGTACGTTCTCAGGTTATAAAATAAATTCTAGTAAGTCAGAACTAATGATGATTAAAGGGAGAATCAACGCAACAATTAAGGATAGTTTTAAAAATTCTCCAGAAGGTATAAGGTATTTGGGAATATTTATATCCCCATCTGAAGATAAGTGGTACAGTATGAACTTTACTCCATTAATTAAAAAAATAAGTGAAGAACTTAAATTTTGGTCAAAGCTACCTCTATCTATTCTAGGTAGAATAAATTTATATAAAATGATAACTTTTCCCAAAATACTCTATATCATGCAAAATATTCCAATGCCAATAATTAAAAAAGATTTAAAGAAGTTGCAATCAGTTATCCAAAAGTTTATCTGGAATGGAAAGAAATCGAGAATTTCAATGAAAAAAATAATGTTATCAAGGGAGAATGGAGGCTTTGCGCTTCCGAACCTAGAATACTATAACTGGATTACTCTGAGTAGGATAGCTACAGAATGGATTACTGAAAAAGCATATTATACAGTACCTGAAATAGAATTAAACCTTTTTCCCCGGTTTAAAATGATAAATCTCCTGCATATAACAAGACTAGAACTCCCGAGAGAAGTGAAGGGGCTAAAAACAATATATTATCCTATATGGGCGTGGCAGAAAGTCTGTGAAAAATTTAAGGCGTCATTTAAAATATCCAAACATTTAGAAATCCAGAATAATCCGGCCTTTCCTGAAGGCATAAATTCGGTAATCTTTAGGAACTGGGAAAGGAAAGGGCTTAAACATATACATCAACTCATAAATCTGGACAGAAAATATGTTAAGTCCTTTGATATGTTAAAAGAAGAATTTGGCCTGCTTAATAAAGAGTTTTTTGCATATCTACAAATTAAACATTACACAGATAATTTAGTTAGAAACAACGGATATGAGTGGAACTGGGAGAGAATTGATTCTTGGCTAGGTATGGTTAAACATGGAATTTATGCTATATCTCCGTGGTATAAAATGCTACTATTACAAGAAGGGTTAACTAACTTGGAACATATAGCTGGAAAGTGGAGTTCCCTCTTTCAAATAGACTCAGAGTATCTTAAAAAATCAATACAAAATGTGGCTAAAACAACGCTGTCAGAGACATGGAGGGAAGCGCATATAAAATTAATATATAAAACGTATTATACTCCTAAAAAAGGGTTAAAGTGGGGATATAAAGAGTTTGATAAATGCCCTAAGTGTAAAATGGTAGCGGTTGATCTTGTGCATATGGTCTGGGAGTGCCCAATAATCATGCAATTTTGGCGAAAGATTGAATTTTGGCTATCTAAGACTATTAATAGACAGATATATTTTAATTTAGAGCAAATAATTTTTCTGGTCTGTGTAGAAGATCGAAGTCAAGATAACAAATTGGGAAATATAGTGATTCTATCTGCTAGGAATATTATTTTCAAAAATTGGAAAAATAAGAAAAAACCTAGTTTCGTAGAATGGAAGAATTTTCTAATGAAACAGATGATTTTAGAACAACATGCAACACAAGCATTTAAAGAAAATGAAGTAAAATTGTTTCTTAAAAAGTGGGGCCCCTTAATACAATCACTGGGGGAAGCACAACAAGAGCAGATAATGTACCCATTTAGGAATACTATATAGTTTAAAGAGGATAGAGACACAAATTAAATTTTTTTTTTTTTTTTTTTTTTTGTTATTGTATTTTATTTAATTTTGAGTTTTAGGGGTAATATAGGAATTAGAAAACTACCAGTTTCAGTCTCAGCATTGGATTATAGGAGTCTTTTATGGATCTTTTCTTTTTTTTTTTTTCTTTTTTTTTGAATGTTTTGAAGAGTTATATCACCATGTCTTGTTTTGGTAAATGATTACTGAGTTTGTTTAGTTTATTGGCTGGCATGATGTAATGTTCAAACAAATTGTATAATGATTCAATGCCCAATTTGTTATTTTTTTTTTTTCTTTGATGAAATTCTGTATGCTGAAGCTGGTATTAAATAAAGATTTAAAAAAAAAAAAATGTATGCTTGAGAACCTCCACTTGTTGCTCAGGGAGGCTTTGGCTGCTCTGAATGAATGTGTACAATCGCAGGGCCAGAGAAATTGTGTAGACTGGATAAATAATATGCAGTGCCGGTGTGTACTGATGTTTTTCCAATACCTAAAGAGGTTTACTAAAAAATTTTTTAATAAGGAATGGGATAGACCAGGTGTGCCGTTCTCTTCCCCTCCTATTTTTTAGAAGAATGTTTTCTAATAGTTACCACCACACGGGACTTCTGGCAGACAGTTCCTAAGGTGGAGAGAAGAGTTTCTACTCTAGCTAAGCGTACCACTACCTCTGACGAGGACAGTTGTGCTTTTTAGATCCAATGGATAAAAAATGTTTATTCAACAGGGTTTTATCCTGCAGCCCCTTGCATACATTGCTTCTGTCACTGCTGCTGCGGCGTTCTGGGTTGAGTCTCTTGATGAGGCTTTACAGTTAAGCGACTCCATTGGATGAATATATTTGACAAGCTTATGCTAGCCAATTCCTTTGTTTTCTGATGCCTTGTTCATTTGACTAGACTAACGGCTAAGAATTCTGTTTTTTACTATACTGGCGCGCAGAGCGCTATGGCTTATATCATGGTCAGCTGTCGTGACTTTAATAAATAAGCTACTTAACTTCCCTTCAAGGGGCAGACCCTATTCGGGCCTGGTTTGAAGGAGATTATTGCTTATATCACTGGAGGAAAAGGTCATGCCCTTCCTCAGGATAGGTCCAAATCAAGGGCCAAAAAAATGAAGGAACGGACCCCTATCCGGTAACGGATCCTATAGGGGGCAGACTTTCATTCTTCGCCCAGGCGTGGGCAAGAGATGCCCAGGATCCCTAGGCATTGGAATTTATATCCCAGAGATATCTTCTGGATTTCAAAGATTCCCCCCCCAAAAAAGGGGAGATTTTGCCTTTCACAATTATCTGCAAACCAGATAAAGAAGGAGGCATTCTTACATTGTGTACGAGATCCATCCAGTTCCAAGAGAGGAACATGGACAGAGTTTTTACTCAAATCTGTTTGTGGTTCCCAAGGAGAGGGAACCTTCAGACCTATTTTGGATCTAAAGATCTTAAACAAATTCCTCAGAATTCCGTCATTTAAGATGGAAACTATTCGTACCATCTTAACTATGATCCAGGAGAGTCAATAGAGGACTACAATGGATTTGAAGGATGCTTATCCTCACATTGTGATGCATAAAGATCACCATCGTTTTTCAGGTTTGCCTTTCTAGACAGGCATTACCAGTTTGTAGCTCTTTCCTTTGGGATATCTACAGCCCCAAGAATCTTTATGGAGGTTCTGGGGTCGCTTTGGCGGTCGGGGCATAGAAGTGGCCCCTTATTTAGACGACATCCTGATACAGGCGTCAAACATCCAAATTACCCAGTCTCATACGGACGTAGTACTGGCATTTCTGAGATCACATGGGTGGAAAGTGAACAAGGAAAGAGTTCTCTATCCCCAATCTCAAGGGTTTCCCTCCTAGGGACTCTGATAGATTCTGTAGAAATGAAAATTTACCTGACGGAGTCCAGGTTGTCAAAGTTTCTAAATTTCTGCCGTGTTTTTTTCATCCCATCCGCGCCCTTCGGTGGCTCAGTACATGAATGAAATCGGCTTAATGGTAGCGGCAAGGGACATAGTACCGTTTGCACGTCTACATTTCAGACCGCTGCAACTATGCATGCTCAGTCAGAGGAACGGGGATTACACAGATTTGTCCCCCTGTTAAACCTGGACCAAGAGACCAGAGATTCTCTTCTCTGGTGACTATGTCGGGTCCATCTGTCCAAGGGTATGACCTTCCGCAGGTCAGATGGGACAATTGTTACAATAGATGCCAGCCTTTTAGGTTGGGATGCAGTCTGGAACTCCCTGAAGGCTCAGGGATAGTGGACTTAGGAGGAGACCCTCCTTCTAATAAATATTCTGGAACTGGGAGTGATATTCCATGCTCTTCAGACTTGGCCTCAGTTAGCAACTCTGAGGTACATCATACTCAGTCGGACAATATACACGACTGTGGCTTACATCAGCCATCAAGGGGGAACAGAAGTTCCCTAGCGATGTTAGAAGTCTTACAATAATTCACTGGACAGAGACTCACTCTTGTCTATCAGCTATCCATATCCCAGGTGTTGAGAACCGGGAGGTGGATTTTCTAAGTCGTCAGACTTTTCTTCCGGGGGAGTGGGATTTCCTCCGGAGGTCAAGACCAAGCAGGAGAGGGCTTTGGTGTTTTTGACAGCGCCTGCGTAGCCACGCAGGACCTGGTATGCAGATCTGGTGGACATGTCATCCTTTCCATCACGGTCTCTGCTTCTGAGACAGGTCCCTCTACCTCAGGGTCCTTTCAACCATCTAAATAGAATCAATCTGAGATGGACTGCCTGGAGACTGAACGCTTGATGTTATCAAAGCATGGCTTCTCCGAGTCAGTCATTGATACCTTAATACAGACATGAAAGCCTGTCTCTAGGAAAATTGAACATAGATATGGTGTAAATATCTGATTGTTATGAATCCAAGGGTTACTCATGGAGTAAAGTCTGGATTCCCAGGATATTATCTTTTCTCCAAGATGTTTTTGAGAAAAGGGTTGTCAGCTAATTCCTTAAAAGGGGACAGATTTTTACTCTGTCTATTTTTTTGCACAAGCGTCTGGCAGGTATTCTAGACGTTCAGGCATTTGGTCAGGCTTTGGTTGGATCCAAGCCTGTGTTTAAAACTGTTGCTCCGCCATGGAGCTTAAACCTGATTCTTAAGGTTCTTCAAGAAGTTCCGTTTGAACCTTTTTTGTTCCATAGATATCAATCTTTATCTTGGAAAGTTCCTTTTGGGTAGCTAATTCCTCGACTCGTAGAGTCTCCAAGTTATCTGTGTTACAATGTGATTCTCCTTATCTGGTCCTTCGTACGGATAAGGTAGTCCTGCGTACCAACCTGGGTTTTTTCCTAAGGTGGTATCTAACAAGTACATCACTCAAGAGATAGTTGTTCCATGCTTGTATCCTAATCCTTCCTCAAAGAAGGAACGTCTATTACACAATATTGGACGTGGTTTGTGCTTTAAAGTTTTACTTACAAGCTACTACAGTTTTCATCAAACGTTCACCTTGTTTGTTGTCTATTCTGGACAGAGGAGAGGTCAAAAGACTTCAGCAGCCTCTCTGTCTTTTTGGTTAAAAAGCATAATTCATTTAGCTTATGAGACTGCTGGACAGCAGCCTCCTGAAGGGATTACAGCTCATTCTACTAGAGCTGTGGTTTTCACTTGGGCCTTTTTTAAATGTGGCTTCTGTTGAACAGATTTACAAGACGGAGTCTTGGTCTGCGCTTCATACTTTTCAAATTTAACAAATTTGATACCTTGCTTCTTCGGAGGCTATTTTTGGGAGAAAGGGTTTTTTACAGGCAGTGGTAACTTCCGTTTAAGTACCTGCCTTGTCCCTCCCATCATCCGTGTACTTTAGCTTTGGTATTGGTATTCCATAAGTAATGGATGATCCGTGGACTGGATACACTTAACAAGAGAAAACATAATTTATGCTTACCTGATAAATTTATTTCTCTTGTAGTGTATCCAGTCCACGGCCCGCCCTGTCACTTTAAGGCAGGTAATTTTTTCATTTGAACTACAGTCACCACTGCACCCTATGGTTTTTCCTTTCTCTGCATGTTTTCGGTCGAATTACTGAATATGGCAGTTAGGGGAGGAGCTATATAGCAGCTTTGCTGTGGGTGGACTCTTGCAACTTCCTGTTGGGAAGGAGAATATATTCCATAAGTAATGGATGATCCGTGGACTGGATACACTACAAGAGAAATAAATTTATCAGGTAAGCATAAATTATGTTTTTTAATAGTATTTTTAAAAACCGTGCTTTCATTCATCAAAGTCGACCTTCACTTTAATATGGGATTAATGTGATTATGCAAATGATTTATCTTTCATTACATACATTTGTTTTGTTTTTATGTAAAGTTATTGCATTAATATCCTTAAGGACTTCATGACTCTCAAACATTGATAGCCTATCAGAACAGGCTGTGAATAGTTATAAAATTTAGGCTATCTTTTAAAGGGACATTCCAGCCAAAAAATTGAAAAGCACATCAATGCACGTCTCTTTTGAATATAAGCATTTTTCACAGTATACTTGCAATAGCAAAAATGCTTCTATTAAAAGATTTTACTGTGCATGTAACATAAACAATAGCCAGCAGGAGTCTGTAAACGCGTGTATATATCTGACACTGGCCCGGGGGGACCGCGGTTTAGGGGTTATTAGTTTTTTTAGTAGTTGCGATGCAGGGGGGTGGCTAACTTTGTAACATATTTTTGATGTGTTTTGTGAAACTTTTTTGTTAAACTTTAGGTCTTTGAATGCGGAATGGATCGCTGCGGCATAAGCCATAAAGCACGACTTGTAATACCAAATTGATGCCATTCCGCACGCAAAGACCATTTTGAAAGCGGTATGCCATACCCCACAACTTGTAATACTGGCCACTGTGGGCTTTGGTTAGGAGTCTGAAATTCAGCACACTGTTTTTAAAAAATAAAATAAAATGTTCTTCTATATGAAGAACACTGGAATGTAAAATATTTATAAATACCTTTGTGTTTATCGGTGACAAATTGGCGCGCGAGTGATAAGTGTTAGTTTTTTTTAAATAACGCGCTCCATTGAAGTCTTTCGGGAGCAGAAGTTGGCGTGGTCCCAATATCCAAAGTCCTGAAGTTAGCCAGCATCGTTTTGTTCTGTGCAAACATTTTACGTTCAATTTGTTATACACTCTCTACCGCCCTCATTAAAAGTTTACTTCCAGTGGCGAAACCTCTAAATAGCGTGCCACTTGTAATCTAACCCTCTATACATTTCGTGCACTTCCCTCTTACCATGTGTGCTGCGATTTTGAAACCTAGGTTACACCTCAGTTTTCTAAAGTATAGTTGCTGCACATGTATAAATACTTCAGCTTTAGATTGCAGTAAAAGCTGGATTTCAAAATCTGCACTCATGACTAGTGAGAGGTAGGGAATAACATCAATACTATGCTTATAAAGGACTAGATTACAAGCGGAGCGCATAATATCGCTTTCGCGAATGCAATATTTGCGTTCCGCTGAGTATAACCAGCGCACGCATATGTGTGCTGGTATTAAAAGATAACATTTTGGGCTAGATTACAAGTGGAGCACTTATTTACTGCACACTCATAAACAGGCAAAGTTGACCGTTTTCAGGCGCTTAATAAATAACCAGCCGTTACAAGTTATTGCTGGTTATTGCTACCGCAAGATCACAGAAGCAATTAGCGCTCAGAAAATTAACCAGAGGTCAGACCTCTGGTTAATTTTCAAAATAACCCCCAACTGGTCCCAAAATAATTATTATTATGAGGGGTTAAAGTTTTCAGGGGTGGGGTGTTAGAAAGAAAAAAGGCACTGAAAAGTTCCTTTACATTGCGGTCTATGGGGAACTGTATTCTCCATAAACACATAAATATATATGTATATATTCATACACATATATACTTAAATCTGCTGCCCTTCGCTGGGGGACTCACGGCATGAGAACAAGGCTCCCATAGGAGTTATGGAAGTGTGCTCTATTGAGTGTAAAGCTTCCTAGCAATGCGAATCCGAGTGCTGTTATTACAATTGGAGATCAAATATCGCACTTGCGAACGCGCAATGTTGTGCTCCACTCTTAAAGTGACACTGAACCCAAAATTTTTCTTTCGTGATTCAGATAGAGCATGCAATTTTAAGCAACTTTCTAATTTACTCCTATTATTACATTTTCTTCATTCTCTTGGTATGTTTATTTGAAAAGCAAGAATGTAAGTTTAGATGCCGGCCCATTTTTGGTGAGCAACCTGGGTTGTCCTTGCTGATTGGACAGAACCAATAAACAAGTGCTGTCCATGGTTCTGAACCAAAATTTTGCTGGCTCCTTAGCTTAGATGCCTTCTTTTTCAAATAAAGATAGCAAGAGAATGAAGAAAATTTGATAATAGAAGTAAATTAGAAAGTTACTTAAAATTGCATGCTGTATCTGAATCATAAAAGAAAAAATTTGGGTTCAGCGTCCCTTTAATCTGGCCTATAGAAGGAAATAGCGTTGGCATCTAGTGCTCTTGCAAATCTGTTGCTATATAGAAATCTAGACTCGTACACGCTCATGTGCTCACACTCCTGCTTTTCAACAAAAGATTCTAAGAGAACAGAGAAAAATGTATAATTAAAGTAAATTTGAAAATCGTTTAATATGTCATACTCTATCTGAATCATGAAAGAAAAACTTTGGGTTTTCATGTCCCTTTAATTATTAACATGTTTCACGTTTTAAAAAGTGTATTTTTACATTTTAAAAGAGGCAGTGGGAAAGTCCAAACATTACAAAAATAGAGGCATATAATCTTGAGAAATGAGGAAAATTATGAGAAAATATGCAAAAGAGATTTGGTTAGTTGTCTCAGTGTTAACTATCTGAAGAGTTAAAGGGATAGTAAAATCCAAATTCAACTTTCATGATTCAGATAGGGCATGCAATCTTAAACAACTTTCTTATTTACTTTTATCATCAAAGTTGCTTTGTTCTCTTGTTATTCTTAGTTGAAAGCTAGACCTAGGTAGGCTCATATGCTAATTTCTATTCCCTTAAAGGCCACCTCTTATCTGAATGCATTTGACAGTTGTTCACAGCTAGAGGGCGTAAGTTCAAGTGGGCCATATAGATAACACTGTGCTTACGCATGTGAAGTTATTTAAGAGTCAGCACTAACTGCCTGAAATGCAAGTTTGTCAAAAGATCTGAGATAAGGGGGCAGTCTACAGAAGCTTAGATGCAAGGTAATCACAGAGGTAAAAAGTATATTTCTATAACATTGTTGGTTATGCAAAACTGGGGAATGGTAAATAAAGGGGTTATCTATCTTTTTAAACAATAAAATTGTTGGTGTTTGCTATCCCTTTAAAGGTACGTAAAGGTTCAATAAAACACATCAGATGAGCCAATGGCGAGAGGCATATGTGCTTAGCCACCAATCACCAGCAAGCTCGCTGCTCTTGTTTGATAATTATCAACATGTTAACGGCTGTTGAGGAGACATTTTTAATATTCATGCTATCACATAATTTTTGGTGAAAAATTGTTCTATACATAACATTTGCCAGTCCTGTTTTTCTGATCACAATCCAAATTATTGATACTTAAAGGGCCAGTCTGGACCCATTACTTATTCTTTATTATTTATTGATACATACCAGACAAGCATCTTGCAAAGGGTTCCACATCTATAAACTTTTAAGAAGTACATGAAACATTTAAATAATCAGTGTTTGTTAGCAGCAAAAAATGGCCGCTAAGTTCCACCCACAGCTTGTCCAGTTAGCTGTTTTCTTGTGTGACAGTTTAGCAGTGCACGTTTAATATTTTTCAGTTAGCTATTTCAAATTGCACATGCACAAATAAGTGTGTGCGAGTGGGAAAACTTACTCAAGAGTCGATTGTGATTGGAGTTATATAAAGGTGCATAATGTATTTATTTATATATTATATAAAATATTCAAAAATATTATTGATAAAAAGAAATAATTATATTATAGAGGTTCTTAAAATTTTTAATAAATCATCATAATATTTAAGTATAATAATAATATATAGTTACATTATGCACCTTGATATAACTCATATAAGGTTTAGCGCACACGCATATGTGCAAAATGCAACAAGAGTAAAACTAAAATTTATTTTTACAATTATATATAGGAATATATATTTAGAAATGCAATAACATTTTCTAGTATGTGAAGAACATTGAAATGTAAAATATTTATAGCAACTACACAGTAAAACACAAAATACAATATTAAAATTGATTAAACATGCTTTTTCAAGTGTTAAGGTATTTGAGTGGAAAGGGTTCCAAAGTGTATATATATTTTTTATACATGTGTATATATGTGTTTCGGTGTATACAAGTATGTTTATATAAATATATATATATATACATATATAAATACATAAATACACATGTATACACACACACACACACATATATATAATATATATAATAAGGGCTCAACAATATATGGTATAAGGTCTTCTAACTTAAATTTCCTTCTCTGTTGAGGCTAATTAGATACAGTTATAAATGGGCCATTAGAGTGTACAGCCAATCATTGTATGGAATATAGCGATGTTAAGGCTGGGGCCTGTTCTTCCACTTCTAACAACAGTTGGAAGCCCCATTATTTTCAAAATTAAATTATAAGAAAGGGTACACAGTAAATAATAAAAGTCTAGTGCAAACATGTTTACTACATAAAACCAAATATTTTATATTGCAGTCACAATGTGTTTCTTTCAAATTTATTTATACATTTTGAACATATATTTCATACTGAGATTTTTTTCTTTTTTGTGTGTAAAATTGATTTTCCATTATCAACACAGAAAACAAATGTCTATATGTGTTAATACTTTGCTATATACCTGAGTCTCTTTGATATGTATCCTTATTATTTTTCAAAACAGAACCCCCCCCCCCCCCCCCACATAAAACAGAAAAATATAAAAAAAATATTAGATACAAACAATACTTGGCACTATATGAAAATAAAAAATTAAATAAAAACAGAGCAAGTTGTCATAGGGTTGCCATGTTCTACGTTTAGAGGAGGGATGCCTGGTACTTCAGGGCTGGACTGTCCTTTTTAGATGGGATTAGACTGATATATTTCAGGAAAGTTCTCCTCTGTGAAAGGCACAAGTGGACTAAAAAAGGTTGTTTCCAGGTGGTGACCCGTCAAGGAACAAGCCACATGCATTTCAGTTAGTATACAATGTTTTAATTTTTTTAATCCTTTATTCTAATAGACCTGCTGACAATTTACATTTTTTTCTTCTGCCAGCATGTAAAGCTTGTTAAAAATCATCAAAAGTAAAAAAAAGTATAGTACGTACCATATGCATTACAAGGGATTTCATGTATCACATCTTTTAGATGACATTCAGTATTTCCCACATATAAGGTAGAGCGTGATTTACATCAACATTAATATCAAATTTTATATTACAATATATTATATATTAATCCACAGTATATTATGTCTTAGAGGTAAACAAGGGATTGAAAGTATAATATACCATATAATAACCAAAAGATTTATGCTTTGTATCTCTGCACCAAACCCACCAATTTTAAAAAGCCAATTATTTTTGGTAGCAATCATAGAAAGAAAAGTATGTTTACCAAAGTGCATGATGTGTGTAAATTAAAATTACGGACATGTTTTACCAAAGGCAAAATAATATGATGAGAATATAAAATCAGAAGACAAGATATTTTTATAATGAATATTCTAAATTGGATTGACTTTAAAAATGTATTCCTATCCATAGATCTAAACTTTTGGTTAAGCCAATCTAATAACCTTTTTGTTAGAACAGCAGCATGTTTATTGTCAGTGGTTTCTAAGGTATAGTTACTGCGTAAACAAATATGTTGAACATTTGATAGTGTCCTCTTCACATCTTAAGGAATGTACTATTCCCCCCCCCCCCCCCTCAAAATTGTATTACCTAAAGCCTCCTTTCTATAATTATTACATTGGATAAAATCTATAACTAGATATTTAAACAATGAAAGATTTAAATATTAAAAGAATGTTAAACACCTTTAAGTTACAATATTTTTCTGCACTCTTGTAACAAATTAGCATAGTGGATAAGTTTGAAAATATTTTGAATTTATTAACATCTTTGTACAAATATAACTGATAGAATGGGTAGCAGACACTGCATATCCAGTGCCTGGATGTATTATCATTACACTCCCTTGAGTGTGAAATGACGCCCCTTTCTTTAATGCAACCAATCTTGTGAGAGAAGGGCCTGTCAATCACCCCAAGTATACGCATTTGTGGTGATATCTATACACCATCTTAGAGTTGTTGGAGAGTGTAAAAAGCAGCGGTCTGGTGACATTGTGGGAATCAGGTTCCTATGTGTGAGCCTGCCCTGCAAGGGTGCAAAAACAGCTTATGCTGAGTCATACATTGAGCCCATAATATTTATAATATTGATTTAAATGAGTTAAAGCTGTATAAGTTGTACAATTTGTTTATATCAAAAGGAATCACACAATTTCTAAAATAGTGAGCAGTTTGTAGTGAAAACTGAATAATTCGTTAAAATAATTTGTAGTGTTTCAAGGAAATAACTTTTTTGTGTGACTATATGTGAAAATAAAGTATATCAAGAATGTTCCAAGTAAACTTTAATTGCCACAAAACCTCTCTTTTGTGGTGTATATTTGTAGCTCTATGTGATTTGCTGTATACCTGGGATTTGGTAGGATCCCTGGTCTTCACATGCACTGTGACACTAACTGCTGTATCAACACTGTGATTATCGTAGCTCTATTGTTAAGTACACTCGCTGTGAAAGATATATTGCATCTAAATGCTGGAACCCAATTTGTGATTGTGCACTTGTAGATTTAGTCGAAGAAAAATAATAATATATGTAAAGTACCAGAATTGGATCCAGACTCACCACCTCCGAGAATGTCTTTCGTCTCAGACCACTAATGCTGAGTAGCAAGTGGATGCCGAAACAATATTCTGCATGTTTCTCTGTTTCCCGTTGCCAATTACTCCCTAATTAATAAGAAATTGAAAATTGAATCCAAAAGTAAAATCAGCTCATATTAAAATGTACCTTTCATTGAACCCAGTATAAAAGCCTGTTTAGTACAGTCACAGGAAGCAAGCAGACCCATGGAAACCTACGCATTTCATGTCCACACAACCGGCACTTTGTCAGGGTTACTGATGTCCTCTACAGTCACAAATTTATACAACATGTTTAACCCAATTAATTTCAGAAGCAAATTCATAACTCCTTATTCTTCTTCTCTGTTTTTCTTCCATTGGTCACTCTTTTTTCTCCCGTATTGTATGAAGATTTTTATTGCATTTTTTACCTCCTTATTTCTCAGGCTATATATAAAAGGATTGAGCATTGGAGTAAGGACAGTGTATAGCACACTGACCACACGATCATATACTGGTGAGTAGAGGGAGCTTGGACGGCAGTATATAAATATAATAGAGCTATAGTAAATTATGACTATCGTTAGATGAGAGGAGCATGTTGAGAAGGTTCTCTTTCTACCACTGGAAGTGCGCAACCTTAACACAGCCCTTATGATGAGGGTGTAAGATCCCAAGATGAAGAACACTGGACTAATCAAAATTACTGAACCTTCGACAAATACAGTCATCTGAATAACAGAGGTGTCTGAACAGGAGATCATCACCATGGCAGGTCCATCACAAAAAAAGTGGTGAACAACAGATGTGCAAAAAACAAGAGAAGAGATCATAATTGTGTACAATATTGAGTGGAGGCAAGCAATAACCAATGATGACATTACTAGACTAATACACATTGTTTTGCTCATTATGGTTGAGTAACTCAATGGTTGGCAGATTGCAGCATATCGGTCCACGGCCATGATAGCTAGAAGAAAGCTGCCCATGTTTCCAACAACAATAGAGACAAATAGCTGTAGGAAGCAGCCATGGAAGGAAATAGATTTCTTTCTGGAAATTAGGTCATACAAAGCTCTAGGAATGGGGACGGACATCTGACAGATATCAATCAGAGAGAGAATCCCAATCAAAAGGTACATGGGTGTATGGAACTGACTGTTTGTTAAAATAAGCACAGATATGAATGAATTCCCCATTAAACAAACACAATATGCCATCAGAAGGAAGAAAATCAGAGGGAGATGTAAGTAAGGGTTGTCTGAAAGCCCAAGGAGTATGAATCCAGCTTGTGTCTGGTTTCTGGCCTCCATAATTACTAAAGTAAATGTTCAGTAGAGGAGCACCATAAGGGATTTGTAGAATGACTCTCAGGCAGCTCTAAGAAGCTGGAAGCTAGGAGATAATAGAGAAAATAGTAGATAATTTGTTAGAAAATAAAACAACATTATTTATAGACAATGATTTAACCACTTTATTCCAAAAGAAGTTGCAGTTCAACTATCCTTGCTATTTTGTTTAATGGGATATTGTGATCTTTTATTATAATTGTATTATTTATACTTTTCTTTTTCATTAAATGAATCTGAGCTTTAAGTGCTAAAACATGGGGGTAGATTTAACAATAGTCGAGCGGACATGATTCGCTGTAGCAAATCATGTCCGCTCGACCTCGCTAAATGCCGACAGCATACACTGTCGGCATTTAACATCGCACAAGCATTTCTAGTGGAACGCTTGTGCAATGCCGCCCCCTGCTCACCGGCGGCCAATCGGCCGATAGCAGGGATTGTCAATCATTCCGATAGTATTGGTCGGGATGATTTCCTAAAAGGTGGCAGACAAGTTAAGGAGCAGCAGTCTTACGATCGCTGCTTCTTAATTTCTGTTTCAGGCGGACATGAAACGATGTCGATCTGAAGCAGCGTCCGCTGCGTAATAAATGGATCCCATGATCTTAACAAATAATCAGCAATTAATGAATAATAACTATTATTTATTTATAGTTAATTCACCATTGTGGTTAAATAAATTATATGTGATACTGAATAGGGAAATCAACAATTTTAAATATATCATATGTGATACTGAATAGGGAAATCAAATTTTTTAAAGATGATTTAAAAAACATAGGCCTATATCTACCAGTAAGTAGCTCCATTGTATACATATTTGAAAAGCTTAGGTTTTCTTTACTGATTTCAAAGAAATTCCAATGAATAAAAAAACAGCTGAATTAATTAGAATAATGCTTGAATTAGCAACTATATATCTAGTTAAACAAACTAAAAAATTAACATCTATACACACTGCAGGGTGTCCATATAGGAACATGTATTGAGCCTCTAGATCAGTGCTTTCCAAACTGTGTGTCGTGACACGTTAGTGTGTCGGCGGCAGTGTGTAGGTGTGTCCCTGCTTCAGCACTAATTTCTTTTAATTTACATATTATTTTTGGGGGGTTTCCGACTTTTCTGCCTGCCTGCTATGCATATCACATGGTTGACACGTGATTGATACCTAGTGGGTCAAAGATCATCTTAACCTATTAGCGCAGCTCAGTGGGAACTGAAACTATTCCCATTGGCGGCACATTGGCTCCTGACTGCACGTGTAGTCTCAATTGGCTTGTGACTGCACGTGTAGTCAGTGAGTGGGACAGCAGTGTGTTTGCAGTGCGGGCAGTAGTCAGTCGGACTCGCAGAACTGTAGTCAGTGGGTGTTTTTTTGCAGCTAGCTCCCAATAGTGCATTGCTGCTCCTGCTCTTGATATATGGATAGGAAGTGGAAGCTTAAAAAGACTTGATGATGAAATGCGAGTGTCTTTATCTAATATTACACTAAATATTCAGAAACTGTGTTCGTCACATCAACCTCATACATCCCATTAAAATAGTAAGTAGCTATTGGTGTTATTAAAAAAAATGTAAATACATTTTGTTATTATATAATTTATGTATGTGTCCGTATCTCTTAAAACAAGTTAGTTTAACCTTCTGCTTGCTAGTACAACCGAATTACTGTGTCTCAAAATGATGTAGGTCTAAAAAGTGTCACCAACATGAAAAGTTTGGAAAGCTCTGCTCTAGATAGCACAAGAATAGTTCTGATGGACAGCACTAATCATGTGCCCTGAAGCATGTGTAACTCATATCTGTCCAGGTTAACATTGCCGGCAAAATCAGGCAGACAGAGTCGGTAACAAGCAGAAAATACAGTAAATTCAGATTCTAAGTGGGTAACCAGGTTCAGGCAAAAGTTATCAACCATTGGGCAAGTATAAGCATAGTCGGCAAAAAGGAGGATGGTCACAACACTCAGCAACAATAGGTTGACAAAATTTCATCACACCCTGGAAAATTTTCCAATAAATGTGCAAAAATTGCTAAATGTAGCCACCAATCAGCAATCGCTACCCAGGGTGCTGAACCAAAACAATGTGCCAGCTCCTAAGCTTTACATTCCTGCCTTTTTAAATAAAGATAAAAAGAGAAAAAATTATAATAGGAGTAAATTAGAAAGTTGCTTACAATTGCATGCTCTATCCAAAACGTGAAAGATTAAAATTGGGTTTATTAATTATCCCTTTAAGTAAAAACTTGTCCTAATGACACAAGCAAGAACAACTTTGTGATATATGTAATGGAACAATGTTGTGCAAAAAATCACACTCCTTGTGTTAAAAAATAAGCAATGATACCATAGAAACAAGGGTCACGTTAGAAAATAACACATTGCCTAGCAACCTGTCTTATGTTATGACACTGATGTGTTTGAAAGGAGTTGCTTTATTTAATTTATGATGTGTGCAATTAAAGGGATAGTAAACACCAACAATGTTTTTGTTTAGAAAGATAGATAATCCCTTTATGTAACATTCCCCAGTTTTTCATAACCAACACCGTTATATTAATTTACTTTTTACCTCTGTGACTATCTTGTATCTAAACTTCTGCAAACAGCATTTCAGACAATCAGTGCTGACTCATAAATAACTGCATGGGAGACAGCACAATGTTATCTATATGGCACACATGAACAAACAGTACATGTTATTAGCTATTCACATCCAGACTGTGAGATTAGAGGTGGAACTGCAGTCTTTGAAATAAGCCTATGAGCCAACCTAGGTTTATCCTTTGATAAAAAATACCAAGAGAAAAAAAGCAAATTTTATGATAAAAGTAAATTAGAAAGTTGTTTAAAATTACATGCCCTATCTGAATCATAAAAGTTTAATTTGGACTTTACTGACCCTTTAATATTTTTATAGCCTTTTGATAACTTTATATATTTAGTTTTTTTGCAATTTGTTAATGGTAACTCAAAATGTAAACTCTTTAGTGTGCCTAAAAGGAATTTTAACCCCCTGTGGTTAAATGAAGATTTTCAATATTAGGATTGCAGTCACTTTTGTAGTTGCACTTGCATGCAGCATGTAGGGGGTACAGCCATTCATTTTTGAATTTACATTAAGAATTTTAAACTAGGAGTTTCCTTGATTTTTCATATTGGAGTAAAAACCTTTACTCTGGAATTTGCACTTGTTTTGTTGTTGTCATAATAAATAAAAACTACTTTTTCATACAATATTAATTTAAATTGTGTGTTTATTATTGATATCCTTTTATGTTGTCAGTATGTGCTGTGCCAATTAATTTCCTCATTTAAAAAGAGATTGTACAAAATATAATGGAATAGAAAATAGGTAATTATTGATGTCTTAAAGTGATATCTAAATCATGAGGAAAATATATATAGAATTATTTAATTTAATTTATGCTACAACGCATATAATGTAAGTGTACCATGCACCACCTTATTTAAATTTGACAAAAAATAATAATTAATAAGCATGAACAACTCATTGATGATATATTTTTAGTGACTTCTTATACAGTAATTGAACAACTACTGAATATAATATTTTGATAAATAAAATATATTTATAACTGCATATTTTGTTTTTTAATTTCACATGTATCATAATGATTTAAAGACAGACAGTATAGATAGACAGGATAGATAGATAGATAGATAGATAGATAGATAGATAGATAGATAGATAGATAGATAGATAGATATGCTATAAAAAGATAGATAGATAGATAGATGGATAGATATGCTATAAAAAATAGACATATATATATATAGATAAATAGATAGATAGATAATAGATAGATTATAGATAGATATGATATAAAAATAGATAGATAAATAGATGATGATAGATAGATAGATAGATAGATAGATAGATAGATAGATAGATGAAAGACAAATGATAGAAATTCTATAAAAAGATAGATAGATAGATAGTTTATAGATAGATGATAGATATATAGATATGCAATAAAAGATAGATATGCTATAGAACGATAGAAAGATAGATCGATAGATAGATAGATAGATAGATAGATAGATAGATAGATAGAAAGATTCATTGATATGCTATAAAAAGATAGATAGAAAGATAGAAAGAAAGATATATAGATAGAGGCCAAAGGTAAAATGCACTTTTTAGTCCCCCTCCCCCCTTTGTTTCTTAAATAGCTAGGCATATACTGTTTGTAGGAAGGCAAACTGATGAAGGCAGGCATTATAACAAGTACATACCTCACAGCTTATTCTAGTACCATCACCTAATTTGTCCGGTAAAATGTCAAATTAAGCAGCTTTTATACAATGTCTGTGACACCTCTGGGTAAACATCAGCTGTATAATATTGACTAGAACTTTGTCCTATAACTGAGACCTGGGAATAGCGCAGCCTAGGAAGAACCGTAATTAGTTATTATGGGAATACAAAAGCATTATACATATTATATGTTGTGTTTGTTACCACATCATTTTATATGACATCTGTATAGGAACTCTTATAATTACTCATAGGAATTAGAAACTTACAGAGCTATTCTCACCAACAGCTACACGGCTCCCAAAAAATGAAATCCAATTACATCAGGTTCAAATGATCTTAAAAGTTACACAGAAGCAATTTAAACTAAAACTATTGTTGGAATACAACCATAATTGGGTTATTCATTTAGCCAAAATAGTCAGCTGCCTAGGGGTACCTTAATTGGAAATCTTCTTGGTTGCCTGGTAAAATATTACTTTGCAGTCCATTTGTACCTAATCCCCCCAAACAGCTCACCCACACTCCTCATCACCATCTTAGGTACTGGCAGGCAGTCTGTCCGTATGAACATTTAGGGCTTTGTTTTTTTTAATTAACTAATTTTATTTATTTATTCATTTTTTCATTTTCTTTCAGTGCAGATTAGCAAGGGGTGTCAATCAACCTGATCGTATTCGATCGTTTGGATTGATGTCCGCAGCCTCAGAGGAAACGGATAAGTTAAGACCGCTGCTATATGAAAAATACATATGTCGGGGCTTTTTTCAGGTCTGTTTAAAGAAAAGATCTGTATAAGAACCCTGACATATGTATTTCTTTCCTAAGATACAGTGAGTCCACGGAATCATCAATTACTGTTGGGAATATCCCTCCTGGCCAGCAGGAGGAGGCAAAGAGCACCACAGCAAAGCTGTCATATGTCACTTCCCTTCCCACAATCCCTAGTCATTCTCTTTGCCTTCGTTCATGGAGGAGGTGAAGTTTTTGGTGTCTGAAGAAAAACTGAATTTTCTACAAGCAAGTTTTTGGGTCTAGCTGTATTCCACGTCAATCTCTTCAGTAAGGGTTGTGGTAGCTTTCAAGCAGTTAGGAACTTGTAAGGTGGGCCTTACTATGTTTTTCCTAACATTCTGCTGCCTTGGTATAGAAAGTCAGAGTAGGTGACTCTGTCCTTTCTTTTCCACAGGTCTCTGCGAGGAACTGTGTCCTTGCATACCTAGTTAGCTGTCTACATGCCGGACAGGAGATGTAGCAGGTAAGTGCTTTTTTCTTCCAGGTGGGGAGATTATGCACTTTAAGAAATTGATCCTGCATAACTGAAAATATTAAGGGACAAGATAATCCTTAGTGGCTGGGACTGTTTAATCTCTTTAGGTGAAGGGGTTAAAAAAAAATTGGGCTCTTTATTATTTCATGTGGAAAGTCTGGATGTTAAAATGAGTGTGTTCACTTTGTTTAGGGTCCAGTTAGGCTCTTTAGTAATAAAGCATTCCCTTTATGTTTTCTAAGCCAATGCTGTAAATTTGGCATCTAAATAGTGTACTCGCTATTTTTCAACTTTGGAATAATTTTTATTGACACAGGATCGGTTATACGATCCGTTGTAAACTTTTATTGTTTTCCTCAACAGGGGAGTTAGAGCACGCATTTATTTTCTACTGCGCCATTCCTGTGGGAGGTCATGTGACCTGCTTCTCCGCTTGCAGTTTCTAAAGTGGAGCAGGGTCTTTTTGTCTGCTGACATCTCATAGGAGTTGCATACAGGAGATTTATATGCCGTGTATAGCCTTTTTAAGTTATTGGGTAGTCACATTAGTTAGAGTGCTGAGGTCCCTGAGTTTTCTAACTGCGGTGGTTAGAAAACGGAGAATACGATATCCTCGCTCTGCTAGAGACTTCTTAAAGCGACAGTAGCAGGATTTAATAAATGTTTAAAATTTATTTTTTATTTAAACTTATGTAACAGCTTAGTAAGCATACTATTGATGCTTTTTCTGATGAGAATAGTACGTTTTTTCTTTTCATCCCTGTCTTATTGAATTTTTGATAAATTCTTTGCTAGCCTAATAGTAAGTCTCTTGCCTGGGATAGGTTAGAGATTTGAACCTCTTAAGAGCTATATATTTTAAGATATGATACTTCTACCTGATATATATTGAAGAGTTATCATTTATTTATGTGGGGCTTATGTTCAGTTTGGACAAAAGCCTGTTCCTATGTTCAAAATTAAGGCTCTGGAGAAACTATTGTGGTTCTGTAAGATCTGTCCATCACATTTAGATCTTTTTGAGATTAAAATATTTATGTTTCTGTGCTGTATGTTTAGCAACAGTGATTGAATAGTACAGATAGATGTTGCCCTATAAGCCTTATGTCTCCCAGGATGATACTGTTCTGGCTATGCCCCAGCTTCTCCTTAAATGTCCCAAGCTTCTATGGTATCACATGCAGTGCCCTGCGGTTCCTCACAATCTCCAGGAGGAGTGTATTTGCATACAGAATTAGCCTCAGGTATCCTATGAGGTATCTGTGGCTTGGTCTGTTTTTTCCTTCCCATAGGGAAAATGCAAGAGGACATTTAAAGTTCAGATAGTAAGGTTTCTGCTCCACTTTCTGCTATGCAGGGTTTTTTCTCTCCTCAGTCTGGTGAGAAAGGTTCACCAGTAATGTCTGAGGGTGAAATCTCAGATTTGGACAGTATAATTCCTTTATCTGATGCTGAAGTCATCACCTTCAGATGTATGCTTGCACACCTCGTGTACTGTTAAAGGAGGTTTTTGCTACTTGGACAACATCGATTCCCTGTCGTTGTCAACCTTTGAAAGTTTTGTGAATTTTATCATTTCTATGATGTTCCTTCCTATGAGGAGGTGTTTTCTAGACGTGCCTTGGATGTTTTTACTGGAATAGTAGAAGCTAGGGATACCATTCTCCCTGTCTCCTGTCCTTTAAAGGATTTTCCTATCGCTGACTCCATTAAAATGCATGGTGCCTTAAGTAGAAGGGAGCTTTTCTACTATGGCTCAGAGAACTTCGATCCCTATGGAGGGTAGCTGCTCCTTTATGGATCCATGATAAGAAGCTGGAGGTTTATTTGTTCATTTAGAGCAATGCCTTATCTTATTAGACTTGCTGTGCTAGCCAGTCGGCCATGTGGCTGAAATCTTGGAAATCAGCTGAAAAGCTTACCTGCGGCTTAGTGGTACAGCCTAGACTTTCTAGCTAGGCAGTTGCAGGTTCTTATTTTATGTTTCCTCCTAATCCAAGCTTCTGGCATTTCTTTTCAAGGATGAGACCTTGTTGGGACTTGGTCTGGCAGAATTATCTTCTGACTTTACGGGGGAAATACCATCCATCAAGAGAGTAGATTAAAGGAAAGTTTTCCTTTTCCTATTTCTGCAGGGTCAGTCATGTTTTGGGAAGCCAACCAAACTTAGTCTATTCTAAGATTCCTCGCAGGGGTAGATTTCTCATTCTGGAGTATCTGCAATCCAGGTATGATGAGAAGCATTCCTTGAACTGGGTTCATGACCTTTTATGGGAGTGATAGTCCCAGTCCCAGTCTGGGAATGGGATCTAGGTATTTACCTCAAGTTTCTCAGGTTCTGCCCTTCAAAGTAGTATCCATTCTCCTTTGCTGCAAGTGGGCTGTTCATAATGAACATAGACCTGAAGGATGTGTATTTATTGTCCCCATGATCGAAATCTTCTCAAGTCTCTGAGTTTCGTCTTCTTAGAAAGACTTTTAGGTCTTGGGGTATTGCAAAGGTGCTTTCTGGACAATATATGGTTCAGGTGTCATCCTACCTTCGAGCAAACTCTATTTCGGGAGATCTTGTCCAATCTACTTTCCCATGGATGGGAAATGAATCTGGAGCAGAGTTCCCTTGTTCCATCCACAAGGGTGATTTTTTGGGGGGGGACCTTAATAGATTCTCTATCTAGGATACGATTCTATCAGAGGTCAGCTAATCAAAGATTTATTCATTTTTCCTCTCTCTGCTGTCTACTGTCTGGCCAGCAGCAAGCTCTAATGGTCCTGTTGATAGCTTCACCATCTTTCAACCAAAGGGTTGAGATTTTGAATCTAGCTGTAGTTAATTTTCCTTTCACTTTTCAGTGACTCTATGTATGGAGGGAATTGGTAAGATGATTTCCATAAACATCATTCCCTTTTTGCTATTTTCCATACAATGGAGATCATTCGGATCTGTCTCAGGAGATAGATCTAGATCAATCATCAAGAGACTTTCTCACATGGTGGTTCTTCAGGAGTATCTGTCTAAGGGCTCATGCTTCTGGATACATTCCTGGGTGATGTGACCACGGAGGCCAGCCAGCTGGGCTGGGAAGCAGTCTGGGACTTATTTAAGGCATGGAAGTGTCTGTTTTCCTCTTTAACATCTTGGAGTTGAAACAGATTCGCAATGTTCTGAGGGCTTGGCCTCAGTCGTCCTTAGTTTGGTTTCAGTCAGACTAGGTCACCTCAGTGGCCTACATCAGTGGCCATGCTGTCTAAGAAACTGGATTAAACCTCCAGTCTCCTTGGAGGCATGGGTTCAGATCCCACCACTCCGGAATCCAGTTAACCTATGCGGTGCATGGACTTTATTTAATCCAGAGGAACTCGGAGTTCCTTAGTCATAGGAGGTGACTTGGACTGTCTGTGGACGGAAGCTCACGATTGCTGTTTGTCATCCACTTTGCAGGGGTGGACAACTGGGAATCGGATTTCTTAACAGACAGATATTTCATCCGGGGAGTGGGACTCTTCATCCGGAGGTGTTCTCCAGGTAAACCCTCAAATGGGGGATTTGCGGAGTTGGCCTTTAAGGGAGTTTCGTCAGAACGCCAAGCTTCCAGGATACAGTTCAAGGTCTATTGATCTGCAGACCATTCTGATAGATATTCTGGTAGCTTTTTCTGGGATTTAAATCTCGCATCCCTATTTCCTCCATTTGCTTCCTTCCACGAGTCATTGCTTGTGTCAAACAGGAGAGAGCATCAGTAATTCTAATAGATCCTGCGTGGCCTCGCAGGATTAGGTATGCAGACCTAGTGGAGATATCGTCTCTCTCACCTTGGAGATTTCCTCTGAGGAAGGACCTTCTAATTCAGGGTCTTTTCTTTCACCCAAATATAATTTCTCGGAAGTTGACTGCTTGGAGATTGGACGCTTAGTTCGGTTTAAGTGTGGGTTTTCTGAGTCAGTAATTGAGACCATGTTTCCGGCTTGTAGCCTGTTACTTGAAACATTTACCATAAGATATGGTGTACATGTCCTTAGGATGTGAATCCGTAGGCTACTCTAGGAGTAGGGTCAGGATTCTTAGGATTTTGTCTTTTCTACAAGAAGGTCTGAAGTATTGTCAGTCAGTTCTCTGAAGGATCAGATTTCTGCATTATCTTTTCTTGCTGCATAAGCATCTGGCGGACGTGCCAGATGTGAAATTTTTTTTTAGTCAGGCCTTGGTCAGAATCAGGCCTGTGTTTAAGTCTGTTGCTCCTCCTGGGAGCCTTAACTTTTGTTCTTAAAGTTTTGCAGCAGGCTCCGTTTGAGTCATTGCATTCCATAGATATTAAGTTTTTATCTTGGAAGGTTTTGTTTCTTATTGCTATCTTTTCTGCTCGGAGAGTATCTGAACTGTCAGCTTTGCAGTGTGATTCGCCTTATCTTATCTTTCATGCCGATGAGGCGCTTCTTTGTACTAAGTTAGGTTCCTTTCTAAAGTGGTTTTGTACAGAAATTTTAATCAGGAAATTGCTATTCCTTCTCTTTATCATAGTCCTTCTTTTCTGAAGAACGTTTGTTGCACAACTTGGTGGTTGTGCGTGCTTTAAAATTTTATTTACAGGCGACTAAGGATTTTCACCAGTCTTCTGCCCTGTTTGTTTGTTTGTTTCTCTTGGAAACGTAAGGGTCAGAAAGCTTCTGCTACTTCTCTTTCTCTTTGGTTGAGAAGTATAATTGGTTTTGCTTATGAGACTGTTGGGCAGCAATCTCCTGAGAGAATTACAGCTCATTCCACTAGGGCTGTCTCTTCTTCTTGGGTTTTCAAAAATTAAGCTTCTGTGGAACGGATTTGCAAGGCTGCAACTTGGTCTTCTCTGCGTACCCTGTCCAAATTTTACAAATTGGATTATTTTGCCTCGGCTTGGGAGAAAGGTTCTTCAAGCAGTGGTGCCTTCTGTTTAGGTTACCTGTCTTGTCCCTCCCTAATCATCGGTGTCCTCTAGCTTGGGTATTAATTCCCAACAGTAATTGATTATTCCATGGACTCACCGTATCTTAGGAAAGAAAAGAAAATTTATGCTTACCTGATAAATTTGTTTATTTACAGATATGATGAGTCCACGGCCCGCCCTTTATTTTAAGACAGTTATTTTTAACTTTAAACTCAGGAACCGCTACACCTTGTGTTATTTCCTTTTTCTCCATTTTCCTTCGGTTAAATGACTGGGGATTGTGGGAAGGGAAGTGACATATAACAGCTTTGCTGTGGTGCTCTTTGCCTTCTGCTGCTGGCCAGGAGTGATATTCCCAACAGTAATTGAGGATTCCGTTGACTCACCGTATCCGGAAATAAAAAAATTTATCAGGTAAGCATAAATGTAGTTTTTTCATATGTGTCCCTTTTTAAAGCGGCAATATGGTCACCCTAGGTATACGGCCCCATTCGGCCATGATAAATCGGCCCCATGAAGTAAAGTGTAAGGGTTAAAATAAACACTTTCACAAAACACATGTAAAACAATTTAAATTAAATTATTACACTCATACATACACATTTTTAATTTAAAAATATAACATTTATGTTGATAAAATGTGTTTAAAGGGGGTTAAAAAGGAATATGATATATTGCAAGGTGTTTGGCTGCAAAGGGCTCATATATATAGAAAAGAAATATTAGTATCTATCTATCTATTGGATTCTTGTAGAGCGCAGCTTTTCACCCGTAAGGGTCTCAAGGTGCTGAGGGTTTTAGGACAGATGCGAGCTGCCCAGGGTTGTCGTTTAAAAAACCAAAGGTGTTACAGACGTGAAAATTGTTTTTTAGATTCTCCTTGAAAAATAAAAAGATGTTACAGACATGAAAATTGGTAATTAGATTACAAAAATTAACGAAAACTCAAGAAGTTCATGTCAGCGAGTGTGCAACCCGAACAGGCACACACGTGAGGGCACATGTCGTTGCGAGTGGTCGGGTTTTTCACTACTTTTTAAAAATCACAAAATCAACGCGAGCGAAGCCACGGACAACAGCTACTATATATATATCTGTATTTACAATATCTATCCATATATATATATATATATAATTGTATATATATATATTCAAATAGATATATAGGTATAGATATGTTTTTTTTACAAAAAATATAAAAATATATATTCTAAGTGAAGAACATAGGAGATTTAAGTTTTTTTAATGCACTTTTGGCTTTAGCGCAGTTGGTCTAACGCAGTTACCATTAGCGCCCGAGTGAGAACTAACAAGGCTTCACCTGTAATCTTGCCCTATGTTTTTATATTAAATACATAGACATATGTTACTTTCTATCCCATCCACTACAAACAGGCTACATAATAGTGTTGAATATAGCTTTAATTAAGCTAGACCATATATTCATATATACATCTAAAATTACTTCTTGTTCTAACTACTATACACAGAGTAGCTACAATCAATAAAGTTAGATCATTATCAAACAACCAAGTGTTAATATGATGCATGGTCGGCTTTTCTGTATAATTCAGATTCTGTATATTTTTGTCCCTCATGTAAATGTTTTCTAATGTTATAATAGTTGCACTACTGTAATTCGCTTATTCCAATCTGATTTATAGAAATATTTGGAATAGGAGGTGGTTTCAAATGTTTGATCTTTATGATTAGCTTATCACACGTTTACCCTCCTGAGTGAAACCATTATTTCTCCTTCTGCACTGGTTAGTTATGCTACCTCAAGCCAGTATCTCTTTCTTAACCTAATATTTAAAGGGACATGAAACCCAAAAAATGTATTTCGTGATTCAGATAGAGAATACAATTTTGAACATCTTTCCAATTTACTTCTATCATTTAATTTGCTTCCTTCTCTTGTTATCCTTTGCTGATTATCTAGGCAAGTTCAGAAGCAGCAGAGAACCTAGGTTCTAGCTGTTGATTGGTGGCTGCATATATATATTGATTGTGATTGGCTCACCAATGTGTTCAGTTAGAAACCATTAGTGCATTGCTGCTCCTTCAACAAATGATACCAAGAGAATGAAACAAATTAGATAACAGACGTAAATTAGAAAGTTGTTTAAAATTGTATTCTCTATCTGAATCATGAAAGAAAAAATGTGGGTTTCATGTCCCTTTAACTAGTGATACACGAGGCTTCAGTTAAGCCATGTTCCCCCTTTCTATATAATTTAGGTTTATATACCACACCGTTGCTAGATAATACCCTCAAATATCAAGAAAAGAGTAACTTCTGATTTATAGACATGAGTACTATCCAGCTCTTAACCTAATCTTTACTCTGCTACAGATCCCTGGAGAAGGTAGTAGGATCATTACATAATCACAAAGGTAAAAAGTACAGTATACAACAGAGGTGAGAACACCCCAGTGCAATATCACTAAAATGTCAAATGATTCATAATTGTTAACCTAACATTAACTGCATTACATCTATTTTCTCTTGTTAAGTGTATCCAGTCCACGGATCATCCATTACTTATGGAATATATTCTCCTTCCCAACAGGAAGTTGCAAGAGTCCACCCACAGCAAAGCTGTTATATAGCTCCTCCCCTAACTGCCATATTCAGTCATTCTCTTGCAAGCCTCAACATAGATAGGAGGTCGTGAGAGTCTGTGGTGCTTTCTACTTAGTTTATTCTTCAATCAAAAGTTTGTTATTTTTAAATGGCACCGGAGTGTGCTGTTTATCTCAGGCAGTATTTGGAAGAAGAATCTGCCTGCGTTTTTCTATGATCTTAGCAGACGTAACTAAGATCCATTTGCTGTTCTCACACATTCTGAGGAGTGAGGTACTTCAGAGGGGGAATGGCGTGCAGGTTTTCCTGCAGATAAGGTATGTGCAGTAAAATATTTTTCTAGGAATGGAATTGACTAAGAAAATACTGCTGATACCGAAGTAATGTAAGTAAAGCCTTAAATGCAGCGATAGCGACTGGTATCAGGCTTATTAATAGAGATACATACTCTTATAAAAATGTGTTTTAAAACGTTTGCTGGCATGTTTAATCGTTTTTTAATGTACATTGGTGATAACACTGTAATGTTGGTATAGCCTTAAATGCAGTAAAAGCGACTGGTATCAGGCTTATTAATAGAGATACATACTCTTGTAAAAATGTGTTTTAAAACGTTTGCTGGCATGTTTAATCGTTTTTTAACATATGTTTGGTGATAAAACTTATTGGGGCCTAAGTTTTTTCCACATGGCTGGCTTAAATTTTGCATAGAAACAGTTAACTGAAGCTTCCCACTGTTGGCTGTGGCAGTTTGTTGTGTCTGTTTTTAAAAACGTCTATGTCATTTTTTTGATCTGTTTTTTTCATTAAGGGGTTAATCATCCATTTGCAAGTGGGTGCAATGCTCTGTTACCTTATTACATGTACTGTAAAAATTTCGTTTGTTTTACTGCCTTTTTTTCACTGTTTTTCAAATTTTGACAAAATTTGTTTCTCTTAAAGGCACAGTAACGTTTTATATATTTGCTTGTTAACTTGATTTAAAGTGTTTTCCAAGCTTACTAGTCTCATTATTAGTCTGTTCTAACATGTCTAACATAGAGGAAGCTCTGTGTTCATTATGTTTTAAAGCCATGGTGGAACCCCATCTTAGAATGTGTACCAGATGTACTGATTTCATGTTAAACAATAAAGATAATTTTTTGTCTTTAAAAACATTATCACCAGAGGATTCTGTCGTGGGGGTAGTTATGCCGACTAACTCTCCCCATGTGTCAGACCTTTTGACTCCCACTTTAGGGACTCACGCTCAAATGGCGCCAAGTACATCAAGGGCACCCATAGCGTTTCTTTTACCAGGGGATTCTGTCGAGGGGAAAGTTATGCCGACTAACTCTCCCCACGTGTCAGACCCTTCGACTCCCGCTTCAGGGACTCACGCTCAAATGGCGCCAAGTACATCAAGGGCGCCCATAGCGTTTATTTTACAAGACATGGCAAAGGTGGTGAATAATATTCTGGCAGCAGTATTAGTCAGACTACCTGAAATTAAAGGAAAGCAGTTAGCTCTGGGGGTAGATACAGAGCATACAGACGCTTTAAGAACCATGTATGATACTACCTCACAATAGGCTTAGTCTGTGGGTGATTTTTTTTTTTTTTTTGACTCAGGGAAGATGATTTAACCTGATTCTGATATTTCTACATTTAAAATTTATGCTTGAGAACCTCCACTTGTTGCTCAGGGAGGCTTTGGCTGCTCTGAATGAATGTGTACAATCGCAGGGCCAGAGAAATTGTGTAGACTGGATAAATAATATGCAGTGCCGGTGTGTACTGATGTTTTTCCAATACCTAAAGAGGTTTACTAAATTTTTTTTTAATAAGGAATGGGATAGACCAGGTGTGCCGTTCTCTTCCCCTCCTATTTTTTAGAAGAATGTTTTCTAATAGTTACCACCACACGGGACTTCTGGCAGACAGTTCCTAAGGTGGAGAGAAGAGTTTCTACTCTAGCTAAGCGTACCACTACCTCTGACGAGGACAATGAATTATATATATATATATACACACACACCCGATTTATAGGGTATATATAATACAATAATATATAAAATAGGGGCGCTATCTATATATGCCAAATATCTAAATATACCAAGATAGTGATATCACAGTTCACAGTATATTACATTTACATAGGCATACAAACATATATGTAGATGGTTACAGAATAAAAAAAGAAAAAAGAACCTGTATAGTTGATAATATCAAAATAAACAGATCAGAGTCCAAATAAACTCTAACAAAAATCCCCAATGGCTATAGGGGTGTGCAAGGCAGCTCTCCTCGATGTACAAGGCCGTCCACAACGAATCAATCTATAAAGAAGCAGAGAAGGCGCCACATAGCATAATTCCGTATGGTATACCAAATATTATATTGCAGCTCAATTGCACTCACGTGTAGGAAAGCACCAAGATGTGGTGCTGGCTAGGCAGACCGGAACCTCAGAGTTGCCCGGTAAACTCTCCTCTCAGGCTAAAGCTTCCAGCAGCCAAGTTAGTAGTCACCAACAAAGGTAAGGTGTGTGGGTGTCAGGAAGGCCCTTTAATTCCTCAGGGAATTGGAGGCTTACTCCAAGCAGGGATATCCAAATAAAAAGCGAAGTAGCAAGTATGTATCAATAAAAGTGTTTATTTTAACACATTAAAAGCACAGCTACGCGTTTCTCAGTATCATGTACTGTTTCCTCAGGCTGATACTGAGAAACGCGTAGCTGTGCTTTTAATGTGTTAAAATAAACACTTTTATTGATACATACTTGCTACTTCGCTTTTTATTTGGATATCCCTGCTTGGAGTAAGCCTCCAATTCCCTGAGGAATTAAAGGGCCTTCCTGACACCCACACACCTTACCTTTGTTGGTGACTACTAACTTGGCTGCTGGAAGCTTTAGCCTGAGAGGAGAGTTTACCGGGCAACTCTGAGG
Source organism: Bombina bombina (assembly GCF_027579735.1). NCBI lineage: Eukaryota > Metazoa > Chordata > Amphibia > Anura > Bombinatoridae > Bombina > Bombina bombina. The sequence continues at coordinate 552,026,190 of NC_069505.1, read as the reverse complement.
TTCCGGTCTGCCTAGCCAGCACCACATCTTGGTGCTTTCCTACACGTGAGTGCAATTGAGCTGCAATATAATATTTGGTATACCATACGGAATTATGCTATGTGGCACCTTCTCTGCTTCTTTATATACTCTGACGAGGACAGTTGTGCTTTTTAGATCCAATGGATAAAAAATGTTTATTCAACAGGGTTTTATCCTGCAGCCCCTTGCATACATTGCTTCTGTCACTGCTGCTGCGGCGTTCTGGGTTGAGTCTCTTGATGAGGCTTTACAGTTAAGCGACTCCATTCGATGAATATATTTGACAAGCTTATGCTAGCCAATTCCTTTGTTTTCTGATGCCTTGTTCATTTGACTAGACTAACGGCTAAGAATTCTGTTTTTTACTATACTGGCGCGCAGAGCGCTATGGCTTATATCATGGTCAGCTGTCGTGACTTTAATAAATAAGCTACTTAACTTCCCTTCAAGGGACAGACCCTATTCGGGCCTGGTTTGAAGGAGATTATTGCTTATATCACTGGAGGAAAAGGTCATGCCCTTCCTCAGGATAGGTCCAAATCAAGGGCCAAAAAAAGGTCTAATTTTCGTGCTTTTTAAAAACTTCAGGGCAGGTGTGGCATCCTCTTCCTCTAAGGCAAAACAAGAGGGAATTTTTGCTCAGTCCAAGGCGGTCTGGAGACAATCGGACCTGGAACAAAGATAAGCAGGCCAAGGAGCCTGCTGCTGCCTCTAAGGCAGCATGAAGGAACGGACCCCTATCCGGTAACGGATCCTATAGGGGGCAGACTTTCATTCTTCGCCCAGGCGTGGGCAAGAGATGCCCAGGATCCCTAGGCATTGGAATTTATATCCCAGAGATATCTTCTGGATTTCAAAGATTCCCCCCCCAAAAAAGGGGAGATTTCGCCTTTCACAATTATCTGCAAACCAGATAAAGAAGGAGGCATTCTTACATTGTGTACGAGATCCATCCAGTTCCAAGAGAGGAACAGGGACAGAGTTTTTACTCAAATCTGTTTGTGGTTCCCAAGGAGAGGGAACCTTCAGACCTATTTTGGATCTAAAGATCTTAAACAAATTCCTCAGAATTCCGTCATTTAAGATGGAAACTATTCGTACCATCTTAACTATGATCCAGGAGAGTCAATAGAGGACTACAATGGATTTGAAGGATGCTTATCCTCACATTGTGATGCATAAAGATCACCATCGTTTTTCAGGTTTGCCTTTCTAGACAGGCATTACCAGTTTGTAGCTCTTTCCTTTGGGATATCTACAGCCCCAAGAATCTTTATGGAGGTTCTGGGGTCGCTTTGGCGGTCCTTAGACCGCGGGGCATAGAAGTGGCCCCTTATTTAGACGACATCCTGATACAGGCGTCAAACATCCAAATTGCCCAGTCTCATACGGACGTAGTACTGGCATTTCTGAGATCACATGGGTGGAAAGTGAACAAGGAAAGAGTTCTCTATCCCCAATCTCAAGGGTTTCCCTCCTAGGGACTCTGATAGATTCTGTAGAAATGAAAATTTACCTGACGGAGTCCAAGTTGTCAAAGTTTCTAAATTTCTGCCGTGTTTTTTCATCCCATCCGCGCCCTTCGGTGGCTCAGTACATGAATGAAATCGGCTTAATGGTAGCGGCAAGGGACATAGTACCGTTTGCACGTCTACATTTCAGACCGCTGCAACTATGCATGCTCAGTCAGAGGAACGGGGATTACACAGATTTGTCCCCCTGTTAAACCTGGACCAAGAGACCAGAGATTCTCTTCTCTGGTGACTATGTCGGGTCCATCTGTCCAAGGGTATGACCTTCCGCAGGTCAGATGGGACAATTGTTACAATAGATGCCAGCCTTTTAGGTTGGGATGCAGTCTGGAACTCCCTGAAGGCTCAGGGATAGTGGACTTAGGAGGAGACCCTCCTTCTAATAAATATTCTGGAACTGGGAGTGATATTCCATGCTCTTCAGACTTGGCCTCAGTTAGCAACTCTGAGGTACATCATACTCAGTCGGACAATATACACGACTGTGGCTTACATCAGCCATCAAGGGGGAACAAAAGTTCCCTAGCGATGTTAGAAGTCTTACAATAATTCACTGGACAGAGACTCACTCTTGTCTATCAGCTATCCATATCCCAGGTGTTGAGAACTGGGAGGTGGATTTTCTAAGTCGTCAGACTTTTCTTCCGGGGGAGTGGGATTTCCTCCGGAGGTCAAGACCAAACAGGAGAGGGCTTTGGTGTTTTTGACAGCGCCTGCGTAGCCACGCAGGACCTGGTATGCAGATCTGGTGGACATGTCATCCTTTCCATCACGGTCTCTGCTTCTGAGACAGGTCCCTCTACCTCAGGGTCCTTTCAACCATCTAAATAGAATCAATCTGAGATGGACTGCCTGGAGACTGAACGCTTGATGTTATCAAAGCATGGCTTCTCCGAGTCAGTCATTGATACCTTAATACAGACATGAAAGCCTGTCTCTAGGAAAATTGAACATAGATATGGTGTAAATATCTGATTGTTATGAATCCAAGGGTTACTCATGGAGTAAAGTCTGGATTCCCAGGATATTATCTTTTCTCCAAGATGTTTTTGAGAAAAGGGTTGTCAGCTAATTCCTTAAAAGGGGACAGATTTTTACTCTGTCTATATTTTTGCACAATCATCTGGCAGGTATTCTAGACGTTCAGGCATTTGGTCAGGCTTTGGTTAGATCCAAGCCTGTGTTTAAAACTGTTGCTCCGCCATGGAGCTTAAACCTGATTCTTAAGGTTCTTCAAGAAATTCCGTTTGAACCTTTTTTGTTCCATAGATATCAATCTTTATCTTGGAAAGTTCCTTTTGGGTAGCTAATTCCTCGACTCGTAGAGTCTCCAAGTTATCTGAGTTACAATGTGATTCTCCTTATCTGGTCCTTCGTACGGATAAGGTAGTCCTGCGTACCAACCTGGGTTTTTTCCTAAGGTGGTATCTAACAAGTACATCACTCAAGAGATAGTTGTTCCATGCTTGTATCCTAATCCTTCCTCAAAGAAGGAACGTCTATTACACAATATTGGACGTGGTTTGTGCTTTAAAGTTTTACTTACAAGCTACTACAGTTTTCATCAAACGTTCACCTTGTTTGTTGTCTATTCTGGACAGAGGAGAGGTCAAAAGACTTCAGCAGCCTCTCTGTCTTTTTGGTTAAAAAGCATAATTCATTTAGCTTATGAGACTGCTGGACAGCAGCCTCCTGAAGGGATTACAGCTCATTCTACTAGAGTTGTGGTTTTCACTTGGGCCTTTTTTAAATGTGGCTTCTGTTGAACAGATTTACAAGACGGAGTCTTGGTCTGCGCTTCATACTTTTCAAATTTAACAAATTTGATACCTTGCTTCTTCGGAGGCTATTTTTGGGAGAAAGGGTTTTTTACAGGCAGTGGTAACTTCCATTTAAGTACCTGCCTTGTCCCTCCCATCATCCGTGTACTTTAGCTTTGGTATTGGTATTCCATAAGTAATGGATGATCCGTGGACTGGATACACTTAACAAGAGAAAACATAATTTATGCTTACCTGATAAATTTATTTCTCTTGTAGTGTATCCAGTCCACGGCCCGCCCTGTCACTTTAAGGCAGGTAATTTTTTCATTTGAACTACAGTCACCACTGCACCCTATGGTTTTTCCTTTCTCTGCATGTTTTCGGTCGAATGACTGAATATGGCAGTTAGGGGAGGAGCTATATAGCAGCTTTGCTGTGGGTGGACTCTTGCAACTTCCTGTTGGGAAGGAGAATATATTCCATAAGTAATGGATGATCCGTGGACTGGATTCACTACAAGAGAAATAAATTTATCAGGTAAGCATAAATTATGTTTTTTACAGTAGGGCAAATCTTTTATTTTTTTCAATACTTTGCATGTCCACCTTTATTTTTGATGACAGACTCAATCCTCCTTGATATGGAGGAAACCAGTGTCGTACAAATTTCTGGAGAGGTGTTCTGCCCTTCATCAGAGATTAAAAAAAATTCAGCTGCTCTTTGCTGGAGGGGTTGTGTTGCTCTACCATTCTCTTTAAAATACCCCAAAGGTGTTCTACTGGATTCAAGTTAGGTGACATACTTGGCCAGGTCATAGTTTTCACTTGTTTCTCCTGTAGAATCTTTTTGTGATTTTGGCAGTGTGCTTTGGATCGTTATCATGCTGGAATATTCATCCTCTGCCAAACTTCTGGAGATTGGGAGTCAGCTTGTCAGCCAGTATTTTGGTATATTGTAGGCATTCATGGCGCCATCTATAAATGTCATCTCCCCAACACCTTTTGCAGTCACGCAGCCCCATATCATAACACTCCCACCTCCATGATTCACTGTTGAGACTATACATTCACTGTAATAATCTTGACCAGGTTCACACCAAACATGCTGCACCCAATCTGAGCCGAAAAAATTGTATCTTGGTCTTGGCCATCTTACTTAATAATGTGCTCCCAGTATTCATCAGGCTTTTCATGTTGTTTAGCAAAGTTTAATCTTGCAGTTTTGTGCTGAAGAGCAAGCAAGGTTTTTTTCCTTGGATGCTGTCCATAGAAGTTGACATTATGCAATGTCCTTAGCACTGTCTGAGCTGTCACAGAAACTCCAATCTCTATCGATAATCCCTGAGCCAAATATGAAGCACTTGCCTTGATGCAAGTCTGAAGCACTTAGCTGTTGCCTGCATTTCAGAGCTAGATTGTGCAAGTATCGCACTGTCCCTGGCATCATTTTAGGATGACAACAAATGCGGCTCTGATTTTCGGCACTGTGTATCAAGCTATACCTCCTGATTACTGCTGCAACTGCGTTTTGACTGATTTTTAGTTGGTCACCAATCTTCCTATATCCATTTCCTTCTTTGCGAAGTCTCACAATCAGATTTTTCAATTGTTCTGGCAATTTCTTTCCATGTGGAGACATAATGCAAACTTGCAGATAGACACAGCCCATTGGTCAAAAAATTAGACTGTTCTGGTAACTATGCTCATGCAAATAGGCTAATTGGAAATCATAGGTGTACTATTTTGTTTCAGTGATCTAACTTGTGTGTCAGTGACCACAGATGTATTCACTTTTGTTGCATTAAGTTTCTACTTTGGGGCTTGTATTTTCAATATCATTTTTCTAAAGTATTTGTTTTTGATTTTTTATAATAGGAAATACTCTAATTGTCATTGTCAACTTAGAAATAAAACAATTATTGAGAGGTGATACAATTTTGAATAATTTAATATTTAAGTGATATTGCCCAGGGGTGTACTCACTTCTGTTGTATACTGTGGGGCATATGTATCAAGCTCCGAATGGAGCTTGATGCCCCGTGTTTCTGGCGAGCCTGCAGGCTCGCCAGAAACAGCAGTTATGAAGCAGCGGTCACAAAGACCGCTGCTCCATAACCTGTCCGCCTGCTCTGAGCAGGCGGACAGACATCGCCGGAAATCAACCCGATCGAGTACGATCGGGTTGATTGACACCCCCCTGCTGGCGGCCTATTGGCCGCGAGTCTGCAGGGGGCGGCGTTGCACCAGCAGCTCTTGTGAGCTGCTGGTGCAATGCTGAATACGGCGAGCGTATTGCTCGCCGTATTCAGCAAAGTCTGGAGGACCTGATCCGCACTGTCGGATCAGGTCCGCCAGACTTTGATAACTTGGGGCCTGTATATTAATATAACTGTGTTGGTTATGCAAAACTGGGGAATGGGCAATAAAGGGATTATCTATCTTTTTAAACAATAACAATTCTTCAGTAGACTGCCCCTTTAACTTATCTACATGTATTTGTTATTAGCTAAATATATATATACACATTATATAATTCTTTTTAAACCATGTTACATGATTGTACTCACTCGTACTTTTTTCTTTTGGTTACTTGTATCTGGACAAGAGGCACCAATTTTAAATCAAAGTTTATTTATACATTATTTATATTAATATATTTGACACTGACACTCTACAATGATATTTCCTTGACATGATCATTAAATATTTTTCATAGTACTTGCATTTGAAAAAACTATAAATATCTATCGGCTAGATTACAAGTTGTGTGTTACGGTTTTAACGCTGAAAAAAATGTCAATTTCAGCGTAAAAACAGTGACGCAGCCATTACAAGTCTTGTCGGTATAGCTATACTGCAAGCATTTTAGCCTGTAACGCAACGTCAATCCCGCACTCAAAAAAATTACATTTTTGTGTTGGATTTCCATAGAAAAGGTATTACAGGTTGTGCGGTGAGGCTAAAAAGCTTGCGTTACAGCCTATACAGTCACAATCCATACCGCCATCTGAGAGCAGTAGTTATGGATTTTCTGTAACAAAAATGTTTCACAAAACTCATAACTAAAATGTTACAAATTACACTAACACCCATAAACTCCCTATTAACCCTTAAAACGCCACCCTCCCACATCGCAAACACTATATTAAACCTATTAACCCCTAATCTGCCCCACCCAACATCGCTTTTAAAATAAATAAAAACTTACCTGTGAATTAAAAAAAACTAAGTTTAAACTAACAATTAACCTAACATAACTATTATACTAAACTATTATACTAAAATTAAAATAACTACCAATTAAAAAAACTATTACACATTTAAAAAAAAATTAGGTCTAAACTTAAAAAAATTACGAAAAATAACAAACGAAATTATCAAAAATAAAAACAATTACACCTAATCTAATAGCCCTATAAAAATAAAAAAGCCCCCTCAAAATACAAAAAAACCCTAGCCTACAATAAACTACCAATAGCCTATAAAAGGGCCTTTTGTAGGGGATTGCCCTAAAGAAATCAGCTCTTTTTACCTGGAAAAAAATACAAAGACAAATACAAAAAATACAAATATATATATATATATATACAACCTCCCAAAATAAAAAACTTAACTCTAACAAAAACCTAAGCTACCCATTGCCCTGAAAGGGGCATTTGTATGGGCATTGCCCTTAAAAGGGCATTCAGCTCTTTTACATTGCCCTGAAAAGGGCATTCAACTCTTTTACTTAAAGCCCAAAACCCTAATTAAAAAAAAACTCCCAAATTTTTTTTTTTAAAAAAACCCCTAAAACTAACCCAAACACTAACCCCGAAGATCTACTCAAAGTCACCGCCGTACACTGGATCTTCAATGCAAGGGAGCCTTTTCAAGATGGCATCCCTTGCATTCCTATTGGCTGATGATGCTTGAAATTCAAATCAGCCAATAGGATGAGAGCTACTGAAATCCTATTGGCTGTTCAAAACAGCCAATAGGATGAGAGCTAATGAAATTGTATTGGCTATTAAAATCAGATTAAGGTTTTGGGCTTTAAGTAAAAGAGCTGAATGCCCTTTTCAGGGCAATGTAAAAGAACTGAATGCCCTTTTGAGGGCAATGCCCATACAAATACCCTTTTTAGGGCAATGGGTAGATTAGGTTTTTGTTAGAGTTAGGTTTTTTATTTTGGGTGGTTGGTTGGGTGGTGGGTTTTACTTTTGGGGGTCCAGGTAAAAGAGCCAGGTAAAAGAGCTGATTTCTTTAGGACAATGCCCTACAAAATGCCCTTTTAAGGGCTAATGGTAGTTTATTGTAGGCTAGGTTTTTTTATTTTGGGGGGCTTTTTTATTTTTATAGGTCTATTAGATTAGGTGTAATTGTTTTAATTTTTGATCATTTTGTTTGTTATTTTTCGCAATTTAGTGTTTGTTATTTTTCGTAATTTAGTATTTTTAATTTTTTTAATTTTAGACAATTCTTTTAGTAGTGTTAGTTCTTTTTAATGTGTAATTTAGTTATTTTAATTTTTGTGTAATAGTTTAGTATAATAGTTATGTTAGGTTAATTTATAGTTTAAAATTAGGGGCCTCGATCCGATATAAGCCGGCGACGCCAAATTTTGCGCGGGTTTGGTATCCTTTATACGGCGTAACTTAGAAGTTACGCGCGTATATTTCTGCCTTCGCCCGTCGTTTTTTGACCCATAGACTGACATACAAAACACGCGCAGTTTGGTATCCAATATACGGCGTAAGGACTTACGTGAGCAGATTTCAGAAAATCTACTCCATTCTCATCTCGCCACAAATTGAAGGCGCAGCAACCCTTGCACTGACTTAGAAACCAACGTAACTCTCTGAAGGCCTAACAAATGCATGCTTAACAACATACATATCAGCAGCTTAATCACAAATAGTTAACCTCTTCAAAGCATTTATTATTCCTGCCCCTGCAAGTGTGTCAAACCAATCACAAAGGGGTACATCATGGGGCACAAGGGGTGCATCATGGGGCACAAGGGGTGCATCATGGGGCACAAGGGGTGCATCATGGGGCACAAGGGTGCATCATGGGGCACAAGGGGTGCATCACTCATGGGGCACAAGGGGTGCATCATGGGGCACAAGGGGTGCATCATGGGGCACAAGGGTGCATCATGGGGCACAAGGGGTGCATCATGGGGCACAAGGGGTGCTGGAAGCCCTACAATCCCCTGTTGTTCCGTCTACACATGCTCATTCTATAGTTGCTGCTGAGGTCCATGGTGATGGTGCTGCCCCTGCTGCAGCTGGTCATCGAATTACATACTGCGGAGTTCCACTGCATGTAAGTGAAACTACTACATCCCACCCCCATTCCCTTAACCACCCTAATTACTGAAAATATATCATTAGTTTAATTCATGTTTTGGTCACTATGATTTATTGACTATCATTTTGAGGAATGAAAATGGATGTTTATACCTTATGTTCACACCTTCTGTAAAAACATTATTATTTAGATATATATACCCATGTGCAGGGATAGGCAAGGTGTCCTTCACTAAAAGTCTTTACCTTAGAAAATGTCCGCCACAGCCTTGGCTCGTGCCTATCCCTGCACATGGGTCAATTTCTATTGGATGTGAAAAACCTTGATTTACATCTTAAAAGTGAATATCACTATATGTACCCTTCATACACAACTATGTGATGTGGTTTAGAGAACATGAATATGTCATAAACATGATGATATTACCTTTTTTGGGCCATTTCCACACAGGCCTTATTATATTTTTCTAAAATATTAGTGTACTAAAACACCCCTCACATGGATGTGGATGACAATTATATGGTAAATAACAGAGGACAAGATTTAGGCTGAAATATAACAATATTTATTTTTTTAGGCTTCTTAGATGAGGGGGCTGAGGTGCCTGGAGTGGCTCTCCTGCCTCTCCTGGGTTGTGTGGATTCAGAGGATTCTGCAGGAGTGCTGGCCACAGATGAGAGGCTGGAGGCAATGTCCTGCTGGTGTGTGAAATGCTCCACCAACACACCCAACAGTTGGTTTTGTTCCCGCCATCTGTTGTCAGTTTGCATCTGCATGTCCGAAATAACTCTCAGCATCTGAGATTGGTTCTGGACGATACCACTTAAAGATGCTGTCATGTCCCGTTGCAGCTCAATGGAACGCTGGAGTAAAGTCTGTTGGCTCCTGTAAAACCTGCGTTGGTCTCTCTGCATTCTCTCACAGGTTGATGTGAGCCTCCTCTGGAGGGCAATGTATTGGTCGCCCAGGGCAGAAGTCAGAGGATCTACAGGCTGTTCACCAGCAGGGATTATAGGCGCAGGTTCACCTCTAGCTGCTGTAGCATCTGAAACTATGACAGCTGTTGCTTCAGGAGGAACTACAAGAGCTGGTGCTTCAGGAGGAACTACAAGAGCTGGTGCTTCAGGAGGAACTACAAGAGCTGGTGCTTCAGGAGGAACTACAAAAGCTGGTGCTTCAGGAGGAACTACAAAAGCTGGTGCTTCAGGAGGAACTACAACAGCTGGTGCTTCAGGAGGAACTATGACAGCTGGTGCTGCATTAGGAACTACCACAGCTATATGCTCCTCTTCCTATGCAGGAGTTCTTCCAAGGGAACCGGATGCTGGAGCTCTCTGGGTGGACTGGTAGTCCGATTGACGACTGGTGTGCGACCACTCAGCCTGACCAGTTTGTATGTCCTGTTGGTAAAAGTCCTGACTGGCCTGATATTGGGAGGGGGGGGGTAAAGACATCTACCCTTTGGGGATACCTTGGCTGCCCCTCATAGCCAAAAGAATAGTCTTCCGGCCAGGGCTCCTGCCAGGGCTCCTCTTCAAAACTTGGTGGCATGACGTATGGGTCCTCAACAGAGGCAATCCAACCCACCTCATGCCTGGGAGCATACTGTTGAGGCATTCTCTGGCCTGGTGGTTGCGGTTGATGCATGCCCGTTTGCACCCTGGTGACAGGAGGTTCTGTGGAGGAGTCAAATGATGAGAGGTATTAGTACAATCATATATATATCCATGTGGGCATACAATGTACATTGATACATGCTAGGGCCTATACTCATTCTCATGTCAAACTCTATAACATGCATGTGCACATTGTTATTTGTGATATGAGGGATTTTAATATGCAAAGTATACATGTATGTGTTTCATACAATAGTTCTGTGTACATGTCAGTGATGGAGAAAATGTGTTCTTTAAGTGACACTATGGTCACACAATTTCCTTTAGCCTGATGTAGGCACATAACGTGCTTTCTTGAGCTAAAAGTATTGTGATGGCTATAGTGTCCATTTACTGAAAACTCTACATGTGGCTTGTGGCCTGTGTTACTCCGAGACATGTTAGTATTTAACTATTCCACCTCATATCATGAATTTAAATGTGTTAAGTAGCATTAAATGGACATTAAACCCATTTTTATTCTTTCATGATTCAGCTAGAGCATGCAATTTTAAACAACTTTCTAATTTACTTCCATTACCTAATTTGATTCATTCTCTTGATATTATTAGCTGAAAAGCATATCTAGATAGGCTCAGAAGCTGCTGATTGGTGGCTGCACATCAATGCCTCATGTGATTGGCTCACCCATGTGAATTGATATTTAATAAACAAAGAATAACAAAATAATGAAGCAAAATAGATAATAGAAGTAAATTGGGATGTTGTTTAATACTGTATTCTCTATCTGAATAATGACATAAAAAGCTCTGGTTTAATGTCCCTTTAATGTGAAATATAATTGTAGATGTTTTTGTTAGTAGGCCAAATACCATGCTCCTCATTGTGTACATGAATGTGTGACATTAAAGGATGTTATATCTCAAATACATATAATACTGGTGTGTGGGATGTTACTCACCAGCATGCTGTGCTGATGTTGCAGTCCCTGAGTCACGAGCCCCTGGAAGTCCATGGATTGCTGTGACGCTCAGGGACCTGCGAATGATCTGCTGCCACTCATTATATTCCGCCTCCTGGGGAGGACCACCGCCTGTTCCCCTCTGGTGCATGGCTTCTTGGCCAATTTTCTCCTTCACCCGCCTCTTGCAGTCATTCCACCTTTTCTTGAGCCCATCCACATTCCTCCTCTGCTGGGCCACGCTGTTGACTGCCTCCTTGACCCTCAGCCATGCATCTTTACGCCTTTGGGCAACTCCTTTGCCCTTCTCTTGGCCAAAGAGGGCAGTGTGGTTCTCCATGACGGCCTGGACTAGCGCAAGGTTTTCGGCAAAAGAGAAGTTGGGGCACCTCATGCGCTCCTCGTCCTGGGCCGCCTGGCTCCCTCCCTGGGATGTCCCTGGTGTAGGTTCCTCCCTATCCTCTCCCTCCTCCCCCCTTCTATCCCCATGTGCACCCTCTATCCCTCTTCTGAGTGTGCCTGGCCTTGGGGCAACCCCACTCCCATCCTCCCTTCTAACTCTCCCTCTCCCCACTCCACTCTCTTCCTGATGGGGACCCTGCTGCTCCTCCTGTCCATAATCCTCTCCCTGCAACTCCCCTTCCCTCCTCCCCCCCACCCTAGCTCTCCCTGTCATCCTCAAACTACACACACTCACACTCACTCCCACTTCAATCACACACAATCACAACCAAACACTCAGCCTATCACACTGTAAAAGATAAATAAAATGTGTGAGGTGTTAGAAAAAAAAAGTGTTGTGTATTTTGTATATGTGTGTATGCAAAATGTGTGCAATATGTTAAAAAAAGTGTTAGTAAATGTACAGGCTTAACAATCCAAAAATCCGAACTAACTAACTGAATGAAAAGCTCCTCTCTCACTACTCTTACCACTAATCTCTACTCACTGTAGTGTGCTGTAGCTCCAAGAACCAACCAAACACACTAAAGAAAATGGCCGCTGCGCATGGGTTTATGTATGAATTTTGAATGGCGCAATTAAGTGTCGCATCTTTTAGAACTGGCCGTTGTTTTTTACGATTCGTAGCCTAATTTGCATAAAACTACACTTTATTGAGACTTTACGTGAACAAAATACTGGCGTAAGTACTTGCGACGACTAAAATGTGTATTTGCACACATTTTAGTTGATCGCCGGTTTTTCCTACTTACACCAGTTTAGCATCTGATGGCGCAGTATATTGGATAGTTCGAGTTGCGAGGTGAAATTACGGGCGGCGCGGGATATTGTAATTTTAATATAAAGTTAGGGGGTTGTTAGGTTTAGGGGTTAATAGTTTAATTTAGTTTTTTGCGATGTGGGGGGCTGGCGGTTTAGGGGTTAATAGGTTTATTTAGTGGCGGTGATGTGGGAGGCCAGAGGTTTAAGGGTTAATAAATTTATTATAGTGGCGGAGCGGCGGAATAGGGGTTAATAGCTTTTATAAGTGGCAATGATGTGGGAGGCCAGATATTTAGAGGTTAACAACGTTTATTAGTGGGGGCGATGTCGGGGAGTGGCGGAATACGGGTTAATAACTTTATTTCGATGTCGGCGATGTCGGGAGCGGCAGATTAGGCGTTAATAACTTTATTATAGTGTCAGCAATGTCGGGGGAAGTGGATTAGGGGTGTTTCGACTTGGGGTTTATGTTAGGGTGTTAGGTTTAAGCATAACTTTTTTCCCTCATAGACATCAATGGGGTTGCGTTACGGAGCTTTTCATTCCGCGCTTCAGGTGTTTTTTTCTAACACTCTCTCCCTATTGATGTCTATGGGAAAAACGTGCACGAGCACGCCAAAGCAGCCCTTGGATTTTGTGCGGTATGGAGCTTATCGCCACCATATCGTACGCACAAGGAGGCTTTTCAGAAAATCGTAATGGCAGCGCTATGGAGAGTGAAATAGAAATAACGCAACTTTAGGTGTATATTTGTTAATACTTTGCTATGCACCTTAGTCTGTTTACTATATATTAATAACATTTTACAGAAACAGAAAAAGACTACATAACATAAAAAAGATAAATATAGGGCGGAGCTAGCAGCCCATCATGGAGGATGTGAATCTGTGAGCTCCGTAGCTAGCAGGACTTAAAGGCAGACAGAAGCAGTGTAAATTGGGTCTATAGAGGTGAACTATATGCATCCGACATAATAAGCAGCCTGAGTGGACACCTTGTGACATAAGGAGCAGAGCGGATCGCTAAAACGTTGCGGTAACTAAAGAGGCAGTGGATGCGTCACTGAGGCCTACTGCAGTGACCGGAGCTCGCGTGGCTCAGCTTGAGACGGAAGAATTCCGGAAAACTTTCCTGGTATAGTAGTATAACTGCCACAAATAACGTGCTGACTCCGGTATTCACCCCAGATGCTTCTTTTAAAGACACATGGCTGCCAGAATCTGGTAACATATAGACTGTAAACTGTAAAACTGTATAGTGTGAAAATACCTCAGCACAGGTCACAGTTTCATGAAGGGCACAAATATACATATCGCATGAGAGCTATGCACAATACCAGATTTTATTTCTGACAGAGCATAATTAAGTACACTAAGAAGGGGCACGGTGATCACTTAAAGGAGCCTGAATACAACATCTGACCCTTTATTGTCTTGCATAGTTTAAATCTATATTTGGTTCAGAGACTCTGCAGTGGCGGAGGTGAATTTTACATAATATTGGAGTAAGACGCTCTTACACAAGATGTCTGCCAAGAAACCCCCTAAAACACTTAAAGGATCTAAACCAGATAAAGGAACACAGAACCCCAAAATGGCTATGAAGGAATTTTTTAAGCCAGTGGACACTACAGCTTCTGCACAGGCAAGTACACAAAATAATTCTAGTGACTCTGAAGACTCTGTACAATCATCCATATGCAATGAACACTTAAGACCCCTGACTAAAGTGGATCTTAACTCTCTACCCACTAAGGAGGATTTTGCTGCACTTATAACTAATGTTAGTCAGTTGATAAAAGAAGGGCTCAAGGAAGTACGAAAGGACATAAATGAGCTAGGCAGCAGGGTAGAATACCTGGAAGAAGGGTCTGAGCACATGAATACTGAATTTGAACTAATGTCCAGACAGTTAACTCAAAAACACTCCACCATTGACAGCCTACAAGCACACGTAGAGGATCTGGATAATAGGGGTAGAAGGCAGAACCTGCGAATTAGGGGGATCCCCGAAAGTATTCAAGAGCACAACCTCGAAGAGTACCTGCAGAAAATGTTTTCTTCCCTTCTGGGAACAGAACAAGTCGAAAACTTGCAGCTGGATAGAGCACATAGAGCGCTGCGGCCGCTGCCCAGAGATACAGACCCGCCAAGGGATGTAATCCTAAAGTTCCAGCTATACAAGGATAAAGAAAAAGTTCTAGCAGCGGCTAGGAAGTCACAAAATCATGAATTCGGAGGGCAACAACTCCAGATTTATGCCGACCTTAGTCTACTTACGCTTGCAAAAAGAAGGGAGGCAAGGTTTTTAACTCAGCACTTACAATCATTAAAGATGCAATACAGATGAGGGTTCCCCTTCTGTCTGAGAGTCATCAGAGGGGCCCAATCCTTCATATATAGAAATAGTGACGACTTAGAAGAGTTCTGCAAAGGCTTAAATATTCCTCCACCTTCGCTTCCTAAGCTTCAGGACGATCAATCAGAGATCATACGCCCAGACACAGCACTACCCAAGATCCAAAGGCAGCGCTGGACCAAGATTAGCAGAAAAAGAAACAGGCTGGGATCAGATGCTCCACGAGAATCCACTTTTTCCCAACAAACCACTTGAAGTTTGAAGATGGCAGCTGACAAAGAAGCCAATTATTATAAATTGTTGATTGATGTGGCTCAGACTTGTAGAGAGTTTGACCGAGAAGTGTAAGAAGAGTCCTGAACTACAGCGGACATAAGCTCAGATTTCAAATTTAACTGGTTTAGGCTTTATTTTCGTATTTTTATGGGTGTTGGCCTCGTTTTTAGTATTTTTTCTTTTTTTTTAGATTAAGAAGGCACCAAATATTAATCTAGAAATTACTAACCCAGATGATGGAAGGTTGGGGCCGTGTTTACAAAGTTTCTATTAGTTTGTAAGCCTATTGGAGGGTTTTCATCTGTTGATACAAAAGTAGTCCGTAAGTTTGGCTAAAACAGCCTAGTTATAGTGAGATAGGTAAAACTATAGTTCTTGTTTAGCAGTTAACCTCTTAGTAATTTAGTATTTTCTAATTGTTCTAATTTACCCACAAAATAGAAATAACAGTTATTGCCTTTAGTCCTGTGTATGGCTCTTACGAACAGAGCTATTAGCAAACCCTTTAAATTGTAATTTAATGTACCACAGCACTGTATTATTATTAACGACAAGTATGAATAGTACATATATTGTTGTCATTTGTCTGTTTTCTTTCTTTAACTTCTGTTTAATTTTTCTTTCCTCCTTTCCCCAACAGGTACCCGTCTTTTTCCTCTCCCAGTCCACTCCATCCCCTTTATTCCTAAGTCTGATTCCGGATTGTGTCCTGCGTGAGGATTCCACTAACCGTGAGTTAACAATGAGGGGCAAAAGAGTTAGGAGGGCTCACACTATTTTATATGACCTCTCAGAACCAAATATATATATGTCTAGTAAATCCTTTTCCATGAAAGATAGGTACAATGACCCACCCTAAATTGAAAATAATGTCCCAAAATGTGAAGGGACTTAATTCACCCACCAAACATTCTATAGCTCTTAACTGGTTTCATAAACATGAAGGAGATATCATGTTTTTGCAGGAGACCCATTTTAACTGGAAACAGGCTCCTAGTTGCTCATCCAGATACTATCCTTCTGGTTTCTTTAGTCATAATTCAGCAAAGAAAAATGGGGTGGGGATATTGCTACATAGGAGACTCCCTTTCCAGCTCATATCCCAGCACTCTGACGGCGAAGGTAGGATGCTGATCCTGGTAGGCACAATGTATAATCAGCAGGTTACGTTAGTTAATATATACGCGCCCAATAAGGGTCAGGCAAAGTTCATAAAGAAGTCTCTAGAGGCACTAGCGCCACTCGCCAAAGGGGTGGTTCTCCTGGCCGGGGATTTTATTGTTGCCCTATCACCCAAGCTTGATTGCTCCCACAAGGGTAGTAGCGCTCCCTTATCAACGCTCCAAAGTATAAACTCCAAACTAAAATCGTACTTTTTTATAGATGTATGGAGACAACACAATCCGAATAGCAAGGAATTCACATTTTATTCTTACCCACAAAAAACTTCATCAAGACTTGACTATTTTTTTCTGAACCAGCTCAGTTTACATCTAGCAGACTCATCATTCATTACACCCACATCCTGGTCTGATCCCTCTATGATTAATTTAGAATTGTTGTGGCCCACAGCTCCCCTAACACAATATTGGGGGAGGCTTGATGAAACACTGCTTAAGAACCCTTTCATTGTAGATAAAATCTCTAAAGCGCTATCAGAATATTTTATCCTCAACCAAAGCGATACTATTAGCTCAAAGGTAGTCTGGGAGGCCCACAAGGCTAGGAAGTCTAGGAGAAAGGAATACAACAATCTTTTAAATAAACTAAAGGAATTAGATGATAGGCAGAATAGCTCCCCTCATGACACAGCTATAATTGAAGACCTTGCCAAAGCTAGAACTGAGTTAAACACATTATTGAATGGGGAAGCAATGCGGAAAGCTTTTTATTTAAGACAGAGATATTTCACTGAAGGAAATAGAACAGGCAAGTTGTTAGCTAGGGACCTGAGACAAAGAACACTCAATTCATATATCCACTGCTTATCCAACCTTGATGACAAAACGATCACGGATAGCAAAGGGATAGCAGCTGCATTTAAGAAATACTACCATTCACTATACAATCTCCCTCCAGCCGACACCCCACAAGATATACATATGATGGAGTCATATATCAAAAGTGCTAATCTCCCTACTCTATCAAAAGTAGACTCTGAATTTTTAGACGCCCCAATAGAACTGCCCGAAGTTCTACGAGTAATTGAGTTCTTACCATCGCAAAAAAGTCCCGGCCCAGACGGGTTCTCAAACCAATATTATAAAAACTTTAAACAGTACATTGCACCACATTTACTTACAGCCTTTCAAGACATAGATAAAGACGGAGGTTCGTTCTCGCGAGATATGTTGTCTGCACATATCACTCTCATCCATAAACTAGGAAAGTCCCCGACAGATCCTGGAAGTTACCGCCCCATTTCCCTTATAAATACAGACGCGAAAATTTATGCTAAGATATTGGCGAATAGATTGAATACATTTTTGCCACAGCTTATCCATGTGGATCAAGCTGGCTTTGTTCTGCGTCGGGAGACCAGAGACAACATGATCAGGGCTCTTCACCTCATAGATCATGCTAACAGCACAGGGCTGGAAATGGTCTTGGTCTCTACCGACGTGGAGAAAGCCTTTGACCGCATTAACTGGGCATATCTCCGATCCGCTTTGAGTGGATTTGGAGTTGGGGATCTCATGATTAAGAGGATATTCAGTTTATATAGGGACCCCACAGCAGGGATAAAAGTTAATGGGGTTATTTCTGATTCTTTTCCTATTAAAAACGGTACTAGGCAGGGGTGCCCGCTTTCTCCCCTACTGTTTGCCATGGCCATGGAGCCATTGGCTGGGCACATTAGACAGAATCAGGAAATTACAGGCGTTCACATAGGACCTAACGACTATAATATTAGCTTATACGCGGATGACATTCTCTTGACCTTGACTGACCCTGCCAGATCACTACCTCCCCTCCTTGGGGAGTTCCGGGACTTTGGGAAACTATCACACTTTCATATCAATAGTCAGAAATCAAATCCTCAAAAGTTCGCAGAGCTCTCCAAGATATGCCCATACCAGCTACAGAAACAACACATTAAATACCTTGGGATTAATTTGACCCCTAAACTCACCACCCTCTTCCATTCTATCTATATTCCATTGCTCAAGAGCATTCAAAAGGATTGCCAAACATGGCAGCAAAAACCCTTCTCCTGGTGGGGAAGAATCCAAATAGTTAAAATGACCATTTTACCACGTATCTTATATATGTTACAGACAATGCCGATTAACTTGCCAGGTTCTTATTTAACCCAGCAACAAACAACTTTAAATAGGTTTGTGTGGAACAGGCAAAAACCCAGATTAGCCAGGAACACTCTATATAGATCTAGACAAAATGGAGGACTAGGCATGCCCCATGTCTTGAGGTTCTACCAAGCTAATGTGCTTCAACGTGTCTTGGATTGGCATACAGGGACTGGGGACAAGGCTTGGATCCCTTTAGATTCCCATATTCTCAAATCCCCTGAGCTAGGTCCCTTATGCTGGCTTCCACCAGGGTGCAGGCCTAACCGAATTAAAATGTCCCCCCTTTACAGACACATTTTCACGACCTGGGACGGTATTATTAAACAAACTCCTGGAATATCAACTCCATTTTCTCCTATGTCCCCGATTTACCAGAATACAGAGCTGTTGGCAAATTTATACTCAGCCACTAGTAATACAAGTATTACAGACCTAGGTCTTTCCTTCCCCTTGACTGACTTACTACAACATGGGAAATTGAAGCCAATACAAGATTTGACAAATATATTAGGTGGTGTCTATACCAATTGGCTAAAATATTGACAGCTCCAGAATCTATTGCAATTCTCCCCACACGATTAGAAGGACTATGTAAACAGAATACAGCTCTAAGAGGCTCCTTATCTTTAGCCAGGAGGACCATCGATGGCCTGATATATAAAGCATTACCATGTTACACCAGGGGTTGGCACAGGGAATTATCAACGGAGTTACACCCAGACAAGTGGGCTAAGCTTTTTGAACTCACATACAAATCTTCTACATCTACATAAATTCTAGAAATGAATTACAAAATTTTGTCCAGGTGGTACCTCACACCTGTGAGGTTACAGATGATCTATGGCTCAGCATCCTGCCTTTGCTGGAGGGGTTCTGGGGAGTCTGGAACTCTTTCACATATTTGGTGGTCCTGCTCTCGCTTGGCAGGTTTTTGGACATTGATTGAGGAAATTTTGATTAAATTGATGGAACCTACATTTAGACTCTCTTCCTCATCGGTGTTGTTTAACGATAGGCCCAAAAGTAGGTGTAAAATCAGATTGCTTCTTTTCCAGATTTGCCTTAATGGAGCGAAATCTCTTATAGCCAGAAGGTGGAAATCAGCTGTGATTCCCACGGTGGCCGAGTGGAAAATTCGGACTCACGAACTGATTTTGCTGGAGGAAAATTCTTATATCAAAACAAATAGAATAGACATAATACAAAACATTAAGTTTTATTGGGAACTGATTACTAAAGCAGATGTAGACGCGATCGGGTAGGAGAGTGGAACCCCCATCCCCCTTCCCCCCCCTTCCCTTTTACTAGCTTTCTCTTTTTTCATCCTTTCCCAACCCTTTTTCTTTACTTTCTCTTGTCTCTTTAACAGCTGCTTAAAGGGACATAATACTCATATGCTAAGTCACTTGAAACTGATGCAGTATAACTGTAAAAAGCTGACAGGAAAATATCACCTGAGCATCTCTATGTAAAAAAGGAAGATATTTTACCTCACAATCTCCTCAGCTCAGCAGAGTAAGTTCTGTGTAAAAAGTGATACTTCACCTGCTCCCAGCTGCAGGTAAAAATTTAAAAGAAATGAAGAAATGAACAGCAGCCAATCAGCATCAGCAGTGCTGAGGTTATGAACTCTTACTGTGATCTCATGAGATTTGACTTAACTCTCATGAGATTTCATAGTAAGCTTCCTTTACCTGATTGGTGAAATAATATGAGAGTTCACGAGGCTCATCCCCTAAGCTGTCCCAGGACAGACACACTAAAATGCTGCTTAGAAATCCTTTACAATGGGATGTGGCTACTGAGGAACTTTTGAGGTAAAATATTATTCTTTTTTACATAGAGATGTTCAGGAGATATTTTCTAGTCAACTTTTTACAGCTATGCTGCATCACTTTCAAGTGTTTAAACATTTGGGTATTATGGACCTTTAAGTCTCAAATTAATGTTCACTATGATTAAAGGGACATTATACACTCATTTTTTCTTTGCATAAATGTTTTGTAGATAATCTATTTATATAGCCCATAAAGTTTTTTTTTTAAATTAATGTATAGTTTTGCTTATTTTTAAATAACATTGCTCTGATTTTCAGACTCCTAACCAAGCCTCAAAGTTTTATGTGAATACGCTCGACTACCTACTCCAGCTTGCTCCTGTTTGTGTAAAGGGTCTTTTCATATGCAAAAGAAGGGGGAGGGGGGGGAGTGTCTTATTTGCCACTTGCAGTGGGCTTTCCAGCTACCTTTTCAACAGAGCCAAACTGACAGCTTCTAAGTAAGTTTTTAAACAGTTTTATACTGGATTTTTATATCACTATCTGTGCATCTTATTATTTATAGTAGTGTCTATTACATGCAGTTATATGAAAATGAGTGTATACTGTCCCTTTAAGGACAATGGAAGAATGTATAGATCTTAAGCATGTCATTTATTGAAAGGACATATTTTCATTTCTCTTTGCTTTTTATTATTGTTTGAATTGTTTTTGATTTTCTGTAGCATTCAAAACTTAATAAAAATTTATAAATAAAAAAAAGATAAATATAAAAAAGATTAAAAAAAACAAGATGTGGCACTAGATGAAACATTACAATAAAAAGAGAACAAATATTTGTAAATGTTTTGCTCACTGCATGGCTTGCATTCTCAATTCTGTCATTCACTGAGCACTATTTAAGTAATATAAATTAATTCTAACACCATTGTATTGGAAATATTAGAAACATATAGGATTCGTAATTAGGTATTAACATATTCTTTTCTGTTTTGAAATAAATAATGGAAAATACAGTGAAAAAAATAGAACTGAAGCTTTACATTTACTCATACATATAAGTGAACTTTGTTATTACTTTATTCCAATAGCTGAGAAGTTTACTTTTTTCCCTTCACCACACCACCATGATATTTGTTGAGATTTTTAAGTAATCATGGTCTGGGTCTTCTACATTTCACATGTGGAATTTTATGTATTCTGTCTTAGATTATGTTTAGTGTTTCCAACATATTGTGGAGAGCATGATTTATAATAAGAAAAATATCAAATTTGTATTAACATAAATAATATATAAACCATTAATACACGTTTTAAAGGTAACCAATGTATTAAAAGTGCCAAACTGTTGCCACCACTTGGGTTATTTGGAGCAGCCTGTCAGGACTTGACATGAAAAAGTAAATTACAAATTAAATAGATGATCATTTATTGATTTGCAAAATTGATTAGTGTTTTGTATTGACCCACTTCATATGAAACACAAGTCTATAAAATTCTATTCCTCCAGTCTCTTTTACTTCTATTGGTCACTGTTTTCTCCTACATCGTATGACCCTCTTCATTGCATTTTTTACCTCCTCATTTCTCAGACTATATATAAAAGGATTGATCACTGGAGTAAGGGCAGTATAGAGTATACTGACCACACGATCATACAAAGGAGAGTAGAGGGAGCTTGGACGGCAGTATATGAATATGATGGAGCTATAGTAAATTATGACTATTGTCAGATGAGATGAGCATGTTGAGAAGGTTCTTGTTCTACCACCAGACATGTGCAGCTTCAAAACAGCCCTTATAATGAGGGTGTAAGATCCTAAGATGAAGAAGGCAGGACTAATCAAAGTAAGTGTGCCCTCAATAAATGCAGTCATCTGAATAACAGAGGTGTCTGAACAAGAGATCACTATAATGGCAGGGCCATCACAAAAAAAGTGATGAACAATAGAAGTACAAAAATCTAGAGAAGATGTCATAATTGTGTACAACATTGAGTGGAGGCAAGCAATAACCCATGATGAAATTATTAGACTAATACATGTCCTTTTGCTCATTGTGGTTGAATAATGCAGTGGCTGGCAGATTGCAACATATCGGTCCACTGCCATAATAGCTAGAAGAAAGCTGCCGATGTTTCCAACAGCAAAGAAGAAAAACATCTGTAGGAAGCAGCCATGGAAGGAGATAGAGTTGTTTCTGGAAAAGAGGTCATACAAAGCTCTAGGAATGGTGATGGACATAAGACAAACATCAGTTAGAGAGAGAATCCCAATCAAAAAGTACATGGGTGTGTGGAACTGGCTTTTTGCTGCAATAAGCACAATGATGAATGAATTCCCCATTATACAAAGACAATATGCCATCAGAAGGAAGAAAAACAGAGGTAGACGTAAGTAAGGTTTATCAGAAAACCCAAGGAGTATGAACCCAGCTTGTGTCTGGTTTCTGGCCTCCATAACTACTAAAATGAGTGTTCAGTAGAAGAGAGACATACTGTTTGATGGTAAGGGATTTGTAGATCAACACTCAGGCAGGTGTAAGAAGCTGGAAGCTTGAAGATATAAGAGAAAAATATTACATTTTATTTAGTAATTGATAAAACAAAATAATTTTATGGTAGCATCTTATTCTTTGTAACTGATAATAATAATGTGTAGAAGGTGTCAATCACAGAGATAGAAAAAAAGTGAAAAGAAGCATACCATACACAGTTCTTTTATTTTTATATAGATACGTTAATCAAACACTGAATCAACTGAAATTGGTGGAACATATCTGTATAAAGCTAACTAGAAAATATCACATCAACATCTCTATGTAAAAAAAAAAGTTGATTTTACCTCAAAATGTCCTCAGTAGCCACATTTCATTGGAAAAAGACTTTAAGCAGCCAATCAGGATGCTTGCCCTGGGACATGCAAGGGAATGTGCATTTGGCCTTTGTTGGCAATCACTTTATTTCCCTCCTCAGTTTAAAGAAGTTTATTATGAAATCTTATGCGGTTATGATGAAATCCCACAAAATCACAGTAAAGCAAACTGTTTTTGATTGGCTATTTTTCACCATGCAGATGACAGTAAAATAAGTAGTTGAAGGATAACTGCTCACAGAGCACTTACTTACTAAGGGCCAGATTACAAGTGGCACTCTATAAATTTTTTCGCTTACAAGTTGAAAGTTGAAAGTGCAAAGTTAGCACGCAAGCGAAACCTGATGCATGCTAAAAAATTATCAGCTATATATATATTTATATTTATATAAATATTCAGATATCATGACCATGTTAACTTCTTATCCCTGTAGACTTTGATGGAGCATGCTGATAAAAAAAAATATCACTTACTGCTCGCTCACTCGCTAACCCAACACTGCGTTAGACCAATTGTGCTAAAGCCAAAGGTAGTTTTGAATACTTTACATTCCAATGTTCATCACATAGAAGAAAATGTTATTTTTATTTTTAAATATATATTTATATTTATATATATATATGATATTTTTTTGTAAATATATATAAGAATATCGCGGTTAATTTGAATGCGCATTACAAGGTGAAAGTAAACGCGTTCACTTGAGCGCAATTGAATTTAAAGCGCATCAGGTTAGAACAACTGAAGAACTTTCATAAAGGGTTAGGGAGGAAATACAAATTGCACCAAACTCAACATAAATAAATTAAAACACACAGTTACCCTCTTATAAACACTATCTGATAAAAAATCAGCTGACAGTAGTAATTGTTCACAGAGCCCTATTCTTCTGAGCTGAAGACATTCAGGTAGATTACGATTTATGCACGCTATAGGGAATTTAATGAACGCAACAAAAGTTGCGTTATTTCACCCTTTATAGTGCAGCCATTACAAGTTTTGAAACAGCCGGCTTGTGCGTGCGATATGGTTGTGTTGAGCTCCATACCGCACAAAATACAAGTGCTGTTTTGACGTGCTCGTGCACGCTTTCCCTATAGATACCAATGGGGAGAGCGGGTTAGAAAAAAAAACTAATACCTGCGATCGCTGAAAGAAAAGCTCCTTAACATAGCCCCATTGATGTCTATAGGGGAAAAAAAAGTTACATTTAAACACCCTAACATAAACCTAACGTCTAAACACCCCTAATCTGCCCCCCAACATTGCCAACACCTAAATAATTTTATTAACCCTTAATCTGCCGCTCCCAATATCGCCGCCACCTAAATAAAGCTATTAACCCCTAATCTTCCGCTCCCAATATCGCCGCCACCATACTAAAGTTATTAACCCCTATTCCCCTGCACCTCAATAACACCCACACTATAATAAATCTATTAACCCCTATTCCGCCGCTCCCTGACATCGCTGCCACTAAATAAAGTTATTGACCCCTAAACCTCTGGCCTCCCACATCACTAACTAAATAAACCTATTAACCCCTAAACCGATAGCCCCCCACATCACAACAACCTAAATTAAACTATATTAACCACTAAACTTTACCCTAACCGTAACCCTAAACCTAACACCCCCTAACTTTAACATAATTAAAATAGAGCTAAATTAAAGTTACAATTATTAACTAAATAATACCTAGTTAAAACTAAATACATACTTACCTGTGAAATAAAACCTAAGCTAGCTACAATATAACTAATAGTTATATTGTAGCTAGCTTAGGCTGCATTTTTATTTCACAGGTAAGTTTTTATTTATTTTAACTAGGTAGACTAGTTAGTAAATAGTTTTTAACTATTTACTAACTACCTAGTTAAAATAAAAACAAACTTACCTGTGAAATAAAACCTAAGCTGCCTTACACTAAAGCCTAACATTACAAAAAATAAAAAAATTACCATTACAAAAAATAAAAAACACTAAAATTACTATTATTATAATACCCTTTAAAAAAAAAAAAAAAAAAAAAACCTAATCTATAATAAACTACCAAGGGCCCTTAAAAGGGCCTTTTGTAGGACATTGCCCTAAAGATAACAGCTCTTTTCCTACAAAATAAAAACAAACACCCCCTAACAGTATACAAACCTCCACCCCC
This sequence comes from Bombina bombina, assembly GCF_027579735.1. Classification (NCBI taxonomy): domain Eukaryota; kingdom Metazoa; phylum Chordata; class Amphibia; order Anura; family Bombinatoridae; genus Bombina; species Bombina bombina. The sequence goes on along the minus strand of NC_069505.1, from coordinate 552,001,022 downwards.
CAAACTGACAAAATAAAAATAAAGTAAAACCTAATCTACCCATTGCCCTGAAAAGGGCATTTGTAAAGGCATTGCCCTTTAAAGGGCATTCAGCTATTTTTCCTGTCCTTAAAAGGGCATTCAGCTCTTTTGGAAATTCAAATCAGCTAATAGGATGAGAGCTACTGAAATCCTATTGTCACGCTCGGCTGCTGGGAAGCTCCGGCGGTCCTCCTTGCGTGCTTGGTTGCCAAGGCAACGTCTAGCTCGGCTGAGCCGTCCCCTCCAGCTGACATCAGGACTAGGCTTCTTATTCCGGGCTTCCTGTTTCTTCGGTGCCCGTTTGTTTGTTTCTCTTCGTGGCTTCTGTGAGTTCTCTGTTTTGCTCCTGAACCTCTGTCTGATAACCTGTTGCCAAACTCTGCAAGTACTGACTACGCTGTGTTTAACCCTCAAACTGTCTGATAACCTGTTGCCAAACTGTGCAAGTACTGACTACGCTGTGTTTAACCCTCAAACTGCCTGATAACCTGTTGCCAAACTCTGCAAGTACTGACTACGCTGTGTTAACACTCAAACTGCCTGATAACCTGTTGCCAAACTCTGCAAGTACTGACTACACTGTGTTTAACCCTCAAACTGCCTGATCACCTGTTGCCAAACTCTGCAAGTACTGACTATGCTGTGTTTAACCCTCAAACTGCCTGATCACCTGTTGCCAAACTCTGCAAGTATTGACTACGTTGTGTTTAACCCTCAAACTGCCTGATAACCTGTTGCCAAACTCTGCAAGTACTGACTACGCTGTGTTAACACTCAAACTGCCTGATAACCTGTTGCCAGACTCTGCAAGTACTGACTATGCTGTGTTTAACCCTCAAACTGCATGATAACCTGTTGCCAAACTCTGCAAGTACTGACTACGCTGTGTTTAACCCTCAAACTGCCTGATAACCTGTTGCCAAACTCTGCAAGTATTGACTGCGTTGTGTTTAACCCTTAAACTGCCTGATAACCTGTTGCCAAACTCTGCAAGTACTAACTACGCTGTGTTTAACCCTCAAACTGCCTGATAACCTGTTGCCAAACTCAGCATTACTGACTACGCTGTGTTTAACCCTCAAACTGCCTGATAACCTGTTGCCAAACTCAGCATTACTGACTACGCTGTGTTTAACCCTCAAACTGTCTGATAACCTGTTGCCAAACTCTGCATTATTGACCACGCTGTGTTTAACCCTCAAACTGCCTGATAACCTGTTGCCAAACTCTGCATTACTGACTACGCTTTGTTTAACCCTCAAACTGCCTGATCACCTGTTGCCAAACTTTGCATTACTGACTACGCTGTGTTTAACCCTCAAACTGTCTGATAACCTGTTGCCAAACTCAGCATTACTGACTACGCTATGTTTACACCCTCAGACTGCCTGATAACAAGTTGCCAAACTCTGCATTATTGACCACGCTGGTAATTAACCCTCAAACTGTCTGATTACCTGTTGCTAGACTTTGCATTTCTGACTTTGCAGTGCTTAACCCTCAAATTGCCTGATTTCAAGTTACCAACTCCTGCATTACTAACTGCTTATTGTTTATCCCTCCTTCTATCTGAGAATAAGTTGTCTACCCTGCAACCCTGGTACAGTAGAGGACTATTCCTGAAATGCCTGTATATAGTTCCCTATTCTGAAGTTTATCCGGCTGATATCAAGCATTCCATTACTCTCCCAGAGGACTCTGCCAACACTGCTCCATATCGTGAGTACTTTGTTTTATAGAAGTTGTCGTGGGGTCACGTCCTGGATTAAACTCAGAGTGCAAGGATGTTGTTTAAGTTCACCCTAGCATTTGGGTCTTCTTCTGGACATTTCCTAAACTGACACCTATTGGCTGTTCAAAACAGCCAATAGGATGAGAGCTTCTGAAATTCTATTTGCTGTTCAAATCAGCCAATAGAATTTCAGTAGCTCTCGTCCTATTGGCGGAATAGGGGTTAATAACTTTAGTATAGTGGGGGGCGATGTGGGCGGACGGCAGATTAGGGATTAATAATATTTAAAGGGACAGTCTAGTCCAAAATAAACTTTCATGATTCCGATAGGGCATGTAATTTAAAACAATTTTCCAATTTACTTTTATCCCCAATTTTGCTTTGTTATCTTGGTATTCTTCGTTGAAAGCTTAACCTAGGAGGTTCATATGCTAATTTCTTAGACCTTGAAGGCCGCCTCTTAAGAATGCATTTTAACAGGTTTTTCACCACTAGAGGGTGTTAGTTCATGAATTTCATATAGATAACACTGTGCTCATGCACGTGAAGTTACCTGGGAGCTATCACTGATTGGCTAAACTGCAAGTCTGTCAAAAGAACTGAAAAAAGGGGCAGTTTGTAGAGGCTCAGATACAAGATAATCACAGAGGTAAAAAAATATATAAATATAACTGTGTTGGTTATGCAAAACTGGGGAATGGGTAAAAAAGGGATTATCTATCTTTTAAAACAATAACAATTCTGGTGTAGACTGTCCCTTTAAATAGTGTTTGTGATGGGGGAGGACGGCAGTTTAGGGGTTAATAACTTTATTATAGTGGTGACGATGTCGGGGAGCGGTGGAATAGGGGTTAATAAATTGTATTAGTGGGGCAATGTCGGGAGCGGCAAATTAGGGGTTAATAACCCTAATATAGTATTTGCGCTGTGGGAGGGCCTCGGTTTAGGGGTTAATAGGTAGTTTATGGGTGTTAGTGTACTTTGTGACACTTTAGTTATGAGTTTTATGTAACAGTTTTGTTGCGTAAAACTCATAACTACTGCTCTCAGATTGCGAAACTGATCTTTTCGGTATAGGCTGCAACACACGCTTTTTAGCCTCACCGCAAAACGATATGGAAGTCCCATGAAAAAACATACGGGGCTGACGTTGCGTTACAGGCTAAAAGGCTTGCCGTACAGCTATACCGACAAGACTTGTAATGGCTGTGGTGCTGTTTTAAAGCTGAAATAACCATTTTTTCAGCATTAAAACACAATGCACAACTCGTAATCTAGGTGATTTTGAGGTAAAATATTTTCTCTATTTTTACATTGAGATGTTGATGTGAATTTTCTTGTTAACTTTTGACAGTTATGCTGTATCACTTTCAAGTCATTTAACCTATGGGTATTTAACAAAAATGATATCCCTTGGTCTGCACTTCTACTTCTGACAGAAACGGGAACATTTTAAATTACTGTGAAAAGGGACAAAATAAAGTAAATTGCAACGTTTTTTGTTTGTTTTTTACACATAATTAAACATTTTTTTAATGGTATTTTAATCTACTTCGCTGGTTTCAGCATTATAAAAAATAAATTAAAAAAAATAAACAAATAAAGTATATAAATTAGACATTTTTTAAAGTAAGTCCAAATAATTTGAACTACTTTTGAACTACATCATGATAAGTAAATAAATAACAATTTTTCTCCCGTTTTTAATTGTCTAAATATATTATGATAGTGTTGACTGTATGTTAAATGAATAAAGGCTAAATCGTACATCATCTTTAATATAACATGTAATAAATCTGAAAGTTTTACCTATTTGATTTTTTTGTTCATTTATTGTTTTTTATTAGATATTTACAAACTAAATATAGAAAATAAAGTACTTTATAAAAACGAAACCTTTACGCTTATATCTTCAATATTTAAACAACTAATATAATTGCAAAAAAATACATCTACATTTAATTCTAAGGCAAATCTTTGCTTTGAATAAATCATTATGTCCAGCATGTATTTGCTATTTAATATTCCTTTAAGTTTTGACTTTTCATTAAAGGGATAGGAAACCCCAACATTTTTTTTTCATGATTTGGATAGAAAATAGAATTTTAAACCACTTTTCAATTTACTTCTATTATTACATTTTCTTCATTCTCTTGTTAGCCTTTGCTGAAGGAACATCATTGCCCTACTGACAGCAAGCTGAACACATCTATTTAGCCAATCACAACAGACAAATGTATGCAGGCACCAATCAGCAGCTAGCTCCCACTAGTGTAGGACATGTGCGTATTCTTTTTCAACAAGGGATACCAAGAGAATTGTTAGGGCATCTGTAAATGTCAGTGGAAAAAAAAAAATATATATATATATATATATATATATATATATATATAATATAATAAGTATGAAATCTCTCAAATAGTAAGTCTGAACGTGCTCATTCATTACACTCTATGTATTCCACATCTGAGAACAAAAGACTGTTCCCTAGAGATGTCCCACTGAGGTGTGAACTTAAAATCTCTATCAGATGATCCCTGACCCCTATATCTACTCTAAAACCATCTGTATTTTGTGTCTCATAAATTTTGGATAACAACAATTCTATTTACTATAAAACCCCCTTTGCCAAATAGTGTTAGCCGGATGCACATTTATTATGATTGAAAGTAGCAAAGCTTTGAAGCACACCCTCCTGCTGTGTAAAGCACACAAACACTTTGCCTAAAGGAACTATAACTCAGTGACCCTGTTCATTTGACTATATATGCAGAGTTTTATGACTCTAAAACATTTGGCTTGTTAAACTTTGACAACCATCTCAGGATACCATTTGTCTTTCAAACTGGAAAGGTGTGATAGGATATGTTTTGTGAGAATTTCAGCATTACTCTCAGGTGCAAAAAGACCCCATGTGGTGAGTAAAAGACGAAGAGTCTGGGTTAGGATAACACAGAGAAAGCACATGTCTTACATTGTGATTTCAAAGCAACTGTATTTAGATTTTAAGTAAAATTAAATACATTTTGCAAAGGGAACAATGCCAGTTTTCCATGTATGTTTAAAATAATTCAAATAACCCAAATATGTATATATAACATGCTTTCCTGTTTTCCAGATGGAACTAAAAGATGACACATACAGGACGAGACATGGGATGAAATAAGTCATATCATATGAATGTGCAATAAATGTTTATAAAGTTTTAAATACATCTCTTGAAATATAGTGAGATGGATATATGGAAGTTAATTTGATGTGATATGACTATGAAATATTGACATCTGATATTGAAATATAAATTTTCTGTTAGGCTAAATGAAATATAAATGCTAACAAGAGAAATTTACTAATGCAGTAAATTATAATATGTTTAATAGGAAAAGTTGAATAGTTAGCAATATAAATTATTTAATATAAATAATGTTAGACACATGTTTCATATCAAAATGACCAGAGAGGTAATGTGATCCTACCCATCTGTGATTGATATTGTGAACTTATTAATATGAAGAAATTATGGCACTTATTACACATTTTAAAGAAATATTTTCTTTCAATGTGGGGTAGTAAATGTATGGCTGTGTTTGTCATGCTACATGTATTGCTATGTCTGTTTGTAATACTGCCACCTGATGGACAAGGTACGGTGTTGCGACACAGGTATTACAGCCAGGAGATGATTGGCTGTTAAAGAATGCATCTCCTTGGCAACCTGCATTCACAGGGTGAGCCAATCAGAAGGGACAAGCAAAAAGGGCGTAAACGAACTAGGTCTTCAATAATTATAAAATAGGAGTAGTGAATGCACAAGGGACAGTTTCTTTTGTGACTTGCTGAGACAAAGTGTTTTTGATTTTGGCTGCCTGGAAATACATATTACTTCAGCAAGGAACTGGAAGCTTATCCCTGATCTATGCAATAACTTTCCTTTAAATGAGATGACCTAAAGACCGCTACAAATTGGTTCAAAAACTGGTGAAGTATAATTGTTCTAATTTTCAAAACTTAAAACAAAAAGGGTACTGGTGAGAACATAGTCAATTTGTATTTAATAGATTTAAAGAGCAATTTGTATTTTAGTTTATATTCAGCCTGTGTATGGTTAAGCTAATCCTAAATTTTAAGTTGTTTATCTGTGCAGATATATAGTTATAACTCAGAATTGGTTTTTGCATAAATAATATATACCATTTCTGATGTTTTAATAGAAGTGTATATTGTACTATTGTTTAAATTAGCACTGTAAATCATATTGCTGAATGTTTGTAGCTGCTACTTTAAGTCTCATTGTAATATTTTAAATGCAGCTCTGAATGAAAGGCTGGTTTTAAAGGTAAATTTGCATGAGCTTTGCATAGCATATTTTATTTGAATAGTTTTAAACGCATATAGTGTTGACTCATATTCTAATTCTCACAAATATTTATGTATCAACATGTTCATAGTTATTTACTAATAATAAAGAATTCAGATATTTATATTAATTTTGTTGTCTTAGTAGAAGTATATTGATTGTGGGTTCAGTCTAAAGAAAGATTGTTAAATATATTCCCTGCCATATACTCACACATTGTTTGGAGAATACTGCTAAGATTTTTATAAATATACTGACAGAATGAAGCACATTTAAAAATAGAAGTGAATTTAAAAGTGTCTTAAAATTACATGCACTATCTGAATCATGCAAGGTTAATTTTGACTTTCCTATCCCTTTAAAAAGTTTAAATTAAAGGGACTGTATACACCAATTTTCATTCAACTGGATGTAATAGACACTACTACAAAGAAGAATATACACAAATACTGATCTTAAAATCCAATTTAAAACCTTTCAAAAACTTAGTTAGAAGTTTCCAGTTAAGCACTGTTGATGAGGTTAGGCATATGAAAAGACCCATTACACAACCAGGAGTCTGTAGACATCAATATACATTTAAAAGTTTGGGGCTTCGGGGGGCGGAGCAAGCCAGGCATCTGAGCGGTCGCACATTGAGGGAGCTCTGCTCACATATTATCTTTAATTGTTAACTAGACCGCTCAATGTCGCCTGAGAATTCTCCAAACTACTCATTAATACTCTGGAGACCAGTACTGCATGAGCCGGTGGAGAAGAGGGGATTTAATTTCACCTACACGGAGCTTTCCTCTATCGCCCATAACTTACACACAACTCAGCTAAGGGGCGACCATTTTGCAGACCGCGTGGTGCCCAGTGCCTTAAGAGAACAGACTGTAGCTGACTACTGAAATAAATTTACTCTATCTGCTTCCCGATCCTCAAGTATACCGTAAGACACAATCTGTTGGTGCAGCTGAACGCCTGAGTTTTACAGGAGAGCAGCACACTTAAGTAACAACTTGGGTGCCCGGTGATACCGCATGATGGCTGTCACAGTAGTAGACCTGCTACAACTATTGGCTAATAAGATGGAGAGACAGTTTGAATCTCTTGTGGCAACCCTCAACGATCAGCGGAGTAATGCAGACACTGAATATCTACTGACACAAGCTTCCTCCAGGCTACGTGACGCATTAAACAAGCCACAAGTGAGAGTAATGGAGGAACTAACTCCCAAAGATAAACAGCCTAACCCTATCTTCCAGGACAGTGAGAGGAGGAATGCAAGTCGCAAGTCAGAGTTCAGCGCTGAAGGTAAATCTTCGATGGCCTCACTGAAACTGTCATCTAGCCCTCCGGTGCAAAGGCCGATTGTTGGAAGTCTCCAGACTCAGTCTAAACATGAATTGAATGCCAAAGCTAACATACCCCCAGCCACAACGTATATGTTCTCTAGCTCCTACTCAGATGCAGGGGACGGCCGAGACAGCAGATGGAGCGTCACTACAGAGTCCTGCCCAGTGCTTTGCAGGTTTTCAGCTCTATTCCCTACAGACTCCATTGTACTTGCCCTGTTCCCATGTGAGGGCCGCATAATGTTGATCCAGTTGCGCTGCCTTCTGAGCCTCCTACGTACCTTCCTTCCACGAGTACAAGCAAGAAGAGCCATTCCTCTGACCACTTCAAAGCTAGGCGTTGGGTAATTTTACTCTTTCTTTTCACTACAGGAATTCCCAGCGCTTAGACTTAATCATAGCAGTCTGGACTAATCTTACAAGAGTTAAAGACTAAAAGCACCTTAATGAGAACGCTTATGTTTGACAGCGGTGTATATCTAACTATGTTTGTTATATGTCTGTTATACATTAGTTTACTTTAGTCCAGGTTGCGCTCCCCACTATTGTCAGTTAACCTTTGTACTGCTAACTCACTTCTTGCCTGTGTACTTTAGACAATATATTTATTTACATATATGAGTAGAAAGACTTTACAATGCTACAGGATTTTTCTGTGTGTGCTCTCTCAGGGTTGGTGTACTATTTCTTGTTATAACGCTTATAGTGACTTTTAACTACGTAGGCACTATGTCCACAAAGATAGTGGGGATATTCTTTCTGAGATCTGCACTCCATAGGTTACCAGTAACCGGAATGAGCTGAAATACTTAACTATTACCCCCTCCATCACCCTGGACGCTGCTTACACATATTTGGCATGTTGATGTTTTAGTTAACTAATATCTGTTTATTATGTTCTGAGTTTTGCTCTAGTTCTTGACATGATGATCATAGATATCTTTAAAAGTCTCCTACCCAGGTGTATGTTATCTACCAGGAGACATAAGTTAATAATACTTTATGTGATGACTGTTATATATTAGATGTTTTAATATTTCCTTGCTATACCTTCCCTTGCTTCGCACAGTTTCTCAGTCATCATAGTGTATATGATATACCAAAAGGTCTCCTTCTCTACAATAATAGCCACCTTCACACATAGAGATATCTGATAAGTTTCTATTAGTAGAGACTGTTCATTTTTATCTATATGCTAACGATATCATGTAGTCCTCTATGTATTTACTGGGCTTAAGACAAGTTAACCGATATCTGTATTCTAACAGCCTGCATTAATCCTGATGGGTAATGGGTGGTGCATAGTCCTATAGGGCTTTATATTGTTCCCCCCCACAGCTCTCTATTCTAGTCAGTGCTCCTAAGACACCCACAGTATAAATAATTGTATAAATAGTCTCACTCTGTAGCCCTATCACAACTGGCTCCGCCCCCCCCCCCCGCTTTTTCCTCCCCCTCCCATACATCGAGTGGCTATTGTCCACTGTAACCCCTCTTCCTTCCTGCTATCTATGACACCTTTGCGGTCATATTAAATGCTAACTCCCCACATCATGACAGGAACTCTCACTTTACTCACTTTGTGGATGTGGAGACCAGAGTCCATTTAATACAACATAAAATGAAGTTTCATCTTAATCCGCCCAAACACATACACCTATCTAGACTTATTATAGACTTATGCTTATTAAGAGTAATCTTTCCGTATTTCTCCTATTATGATTCTCTCTACAAAATCCCAGAACTCATGACTTTACTTGATGCCTGGAACAGATACTCCCATGTTAACTGCATAGTTAATTTGAATGTCATAATATTATGAGGTGTACCTTGATGTTTATCTTATAGATGGGCAAATGTTGAATCTTGTATTCCCTTTATGTTTTTTCTTGAAACTTCAATAAAAAAAAAATAAAAAAAAAGTTTGGGGCTTGGTTAGGGGTTAGGAGTCTGAAAATCAGCACAGATGCCTAGATTACGAGTTTTGCGGTACGGTGCGGTACGGCTGAAAAATTGGCCATTACGAGTCACAAGTTGTTTTTTTTAGATTAGGGTTTTTGGGCACTGTAAAAGAGCAGAATGCCTTTTTAAGGGCAATGCCCATACAAATGCCCCTTTAGGGGCAATGGGTAGCTTAGGTTTTATTTATACTTAGGTTTTTTATTTTGGGGGGTTGGTTGGGTGGGGGGTCTTTCTGTTGGGGGGACTTTGTATTTTTTCTAGGTAAAAGAGCTGTTTAACTGAGGGCAATGCCCTACAAAATGCCCTTTTTAGGGCTATTGGTAGTTTATTGTAGGTTAGGGGGTGTTTTTATTTTGGGGGGCTTTTTTAGTTTTATAGGTCTATTAGATTAGGTGCAATTGTTATTATTTTTGATAATTTCGTTTATTATTTTTTGTAATTTTAGTGTTTTTTTATTTTTTAGTAGTGTAAGGTTTTTTTTAAATTGTAATTTAGGGATTTTAATTGGTAGTTTTTGTTTTATTTTATTAGAATAGTAATGTTAGTTTAATTTATAGTTTAATGTTAGTTTTTTTTTATTTCACAGGTAAGTTTTTATTTATTTTAAGATAGTTATATTGTAACTTTTAATTTAAAGTTAGGGGGGGTGTTAGGTTTAGGGGTTAATAGTTTAATTTAGTGTTTTGTGATGTGGGGGTCCAGCGGTTAGGGTTATTTATTAGTTGTGATGTGGGGGGCGACGGTTTGGGAATTGATATGTTTATTTAATGTTGTCGATGTCGGGGAACGGCGGATTAGAGGTTAATAACTTTTATTAGTGTCGGCGATGTGGGGGAGCGGCGTGCTAGGTTTAAACGTAACTTTCTTTCCCCCATATACATCAATGGGGTTGTGTTATGGCGATTTGCCATTCAGCGATCGCAGGTGTTAGTTTTTTCTAACACTCTCTCCCCATTGATTTCTATGGGGGAAAGCGTGCACGAGCATGTAAACTCAGCCCTACGCTTTTGTGCGGTATGGAGCTTATCACACCATACCGCACAGCACAAGGAGGTTTTTAAGTAACTCGTAATGGCAGCGCTATGGAAATTGCGGGATCGCTCATTTTATTGCGTTCCTTACTCACCCGGTATAGCGCAAAACTTGTAATCTAGGTAAGAGTTATTTAAAAATAAGCAAAACAATATATTTTTACAAAAACTCTCCCAAATAAGCTATATAACTGGATCATCTACAAAACATTTATGCAAAGAAAAATCTAGTGTACAATGTCCCTTTAGATTTCACTGTTTTTTTTATACACGAGTAGAGAACTTAATCTCCGGATTGAACATATGTTTTTTATCATTTAAATTTACAACTAATTTGTCAAAGAGTATTCATTTCAGTGTTGTGTTACTTATTTTAATGGATATCCTTTTCTTTTATCAGTATGTGCAGTGCGCATTCATTTCCTCATTTTAAGAGGGAGATTTTACAAAGTATAAATGGAATAGAAAACACTATAATTGATTATCAATGTTTCTGGCTAGGGATGCAATATCTATACAATTATTTTATTTCATTTACGTCCCATTCCATATAATCTACAGAAACAAAAAGGTGACAGTCCGATTCAATAGTTTAATGAACAGTTTAAAATCATACACATTAAAGGGACAATAAATACTAAACAAATGCTAGATAGAATGATGCATTGAAAAATAGTCTGAGAATAACAGGTAGATGTAATTTTTAAAGTTTCCTTAACTGTTAAAATATTGACAAAATAAGTGTAAAATTTTAGTGTCTATAAAACAATGGGAGCTGCCATGTTGTAACTTAGGTTACCTTCTCTGCTGTGGCCAATTAGGGACAGTTATAAATAGGTCACTAGAGTGTGCAACCAATGACTGTATGTGGAATATAGCAGAGTACTACACTTCCATTTCTAAAGGGTATTGAATTGCTCACAATTTCAGAATGGAAAAGGGGGCAAAATAAACAATGAAAGTATATTGCAGAAGTTTTATTTTATATATACAATTTATCATTTTATATTATTTCAAAGTTTTTAATGTCCCTTTAAGTTACACTTACTGAAAAAGACACAAACAGCATGTCAACTCAATCACCAAGTTCTCTAAAAAGTCCAGTTTTTGGCGCCTCCATGATATAACCAATGCCAGTTTGTTCTGAGTGCTTTTTTGTCACTTTGCCTGGCTATGAATTAATTGGAAAACATGAAAAAGGTTACTCCAGCCTAAATTAGATTGATTAAATAGAGAACAGTATTGATCCACCATCCAGGTACAAAAACACCAACGTTTCAGACCTGTATTCGGTCCTTTGAATGAATTCCTGCATTTAATGCTGAAATCTGCCTATGTCATCTGATACCTTGCTTGGATTTGATTTTTTTTATTTCTGTGTCGTGCCCCTAAATGTGACTTCCTGTCTGCTTGCTAGCATCAGCACTCACATCACACAATCAAATACATTTTCATTATTTTCCACTGTGTGAAGTTCACCACTCTACCTGTGTTCCTGAACTGTTATCTAGAGAAAACACATAGAACTAATGGGCCACCGTACTGCGGATATTAGCCCACAACGTATTAAAGACTGCAGATGTTTAAAACTTGGAGAAGCGGTTATTTTATGGATACACACAAAACTGAATCTTTTTAAGTTGATATGGTGTCATTTCAAAAGTTGTCTGTAAGGGTAAATAAATGTATATGTTTTTAACTGTGTATTAAAACACTTGGGACTAGATTACGAGTAGAATACTATTTATCCCTCCCACTCAAGCCCTAACTGTCCTCGTTACAATATTGCAGTTGCGTTAACGTATTCCCCCAAAGACTTCAATGGGGCTTGAAAATGGAAAAAAACACCCTACTCACAGTTAAACCTGATCACATTTTCTCAAGTGAGCTAACCCTACATGAAATATGAATATTTCACATAGAAGAATATGTTCTATATATTCATAAATAAATATTTTTATATATATATATATATACTCTCTCTCTCTCTCTATATATATATATATATATATATATATCATGTTTTTTTGGTAAAATATATATCATACCTATATATATATATATTTATATATACACAGTATATATATATATATATATATATATATATATATATATATATATATATATATATATATATATATATATATATATATATAGTATATATAGATAGATAGATAGATAGATAGATAGATAGATAGATAGATATATTATTATATATTGGTACAGATATATATAGGAAATTCATATTAGGAATATATATTTAAAAATACTTAGACCATATTCCCCTATATAAAGAACATTGGAATGTGAAATATTTACAGTACATACACAGTTAAACACTTTATTAAATATGAATAGTGCATAAATAAGTTTTTTCATGTTTTCAGCTACTTGACTGAAAATGGCTCCAATGCCCATATATATATATATATATATATATATATATATATATATATATATATATATATATCAGTAAAGACAAGCACTCCAGACTCACTGGTCGAATGCCCAGGGTGCAACAGAAGAAAGTGCATAAACTGGAACAGACAGTGCACTCACCAGGACTTTTTACAAGTTTCAAGTAATAAAACTTGTAAAATGTCCTGGTGAGTGCACTCTCTGTTCCAGCTTATATATATATATATATATATATATATATATATATATATATATATATATATATATATATATATATATAGATAGATAGATACATAGATAGATAGATAGATAGATATAGATATATAAAGAGCGATAGATAGTGGTATATACATCTGTATCATTGTGTTTATATGTGTTTTACTGTGTATTTACTGCACATATTTCACATTTTACTTACAGTATAATGTCATTATCCATCTTAAATACATATTTATATACACACAGAGAAGCACACTCACAGGAACGAATAACCGGCTCAATACTACTGTTAGCCTGCACTATGACAATTTACCACCTGGGTGCAGCTTCTTTTAGCCCAGTAATGCTTTTCACAGAGTAGAACTTTCCTGTAGTATATCAGTCTGATCCCGCCTATTACGGTCAGTCCAGCTCCGAAATACCAGGCAATTCCTCTCTGAACAAGGAACACAGCAACCCCAGATGATCGTTTCGGCCTTCATTGGGCCTCGTCAATGAGATGTAGCCATATTTCTCTAAGCACACTGAGCAAGGAGTCCACGTCTGGTTTCCCCTTTTTCCCATAGGGAGACTAAATACATACAGAGAGAAGTGCTCTTAAAGGAACGAACAACCGTCTCAATACCATTGTTAGCCTGTTCTATGGCGATTTACCACCTGGGTGCAGCTTCTTTTAGCCAAGTAATGCTTTTCACAGAAAAGAACTTTCCTGTAGTATATTAGTCTGATCCCGCCTATTATGGTCAGTCCAGCGCCGAAATACCAGGCAATTCCTCTCTGAACAAGGAACACAGCAACCCCAGACATTGTTTCGGCCTTTATTGGGCCTTGTCAGTGAAGTGTAGCCATATTCCTCTAAGCACACTGAGAAAGGAAATGTAAGGCAAGTTGCTTGGAATGCACATAAGGGTTAAGGCCAAGATGGAGGAGTGGGAGTGTTCTGGTTTGTGTGTGTGTGTGTGTGTGTGTGTGTGTGTGTGTGAAACAATGTTGCAGATACAGAGGAGGGGTTTTGGCTTACCTTTTTAAGCCATGTACAGGAAGTTCCAAGTCCTCTTTCTGCTGGTTTCTTCAAAGTTATCCCCACCCTATCCCTCCCTTTTATTATTTTAGGCGGCAAACGTTAGGGGGAGACATCACTATGGTAGTCCCTTGAATTAGGGGTGTCCGAGGCACAATGAGGGCTAGCCAGCCTATTTCTAGAAGTCCAGAGGTAGAGTGACAGCCATTTTCCGGCCAGGGGTGAAGTCCTCAGACGCGCGTCTGAGGTGTTCCCTGCCCATGTGATTCGAAGCCGAGAACTCCCTAAGACATTCAGTATTGAGCTACGCTTTGCTTCCTCTCCTGCTTCCCTGGTACTGCCCATCTTGTTAGCATGGGTTACTATGCATTAGCTAGTACCTGATTGCCGCCCCCCTGGTCCATGTTTATTTGTGCTGGTTGTTTGGTTCCTTGTGTTGCCACAATAAACGTGACCTGCAGGTTTTATATCCAAGAAGTTGTTGTGTGTTTATTTCTATGTTAGCAATAAGGTTACGTTTACATAAAACTTTATTATGTAAATAGTTAAGTTATGATTAATTCTTCCCACAGAGGAGTATATGGCATTTAATCCCTTAAGGAGTCCACGTCTAGTTCCCCTTTTTCCCATAGGGAGACTAAATACACACAGAGAGAAGCACACTCACAGGAACGAACAATACTATTGTTAGCTTGTTCTATGGTGATTTACCACCTAGGTGCAACTTCTTTTAGCCCAGTAATGCTTTTCACAGAGTAGAACTTTCCTGTAGTATATCAGTCTGATCCCGCCTATTACGGTCAGTCCAGCGCCGAAATACCAGGCAATTCCTCTCTGAACAAGGAACAGAGCAACCCCAGACGATCGTTGACGTTCATTGGGCCTCGTCAGTGAGGTGTAGCCACATTCCACTAAGCACACTGAGCAAGGAGTCCACGTCTGGTTTCCCCTATATATACCTGATAGATATATAGGTATAGATATGTATTTTACATGAACAGTATCATATATATATTATATATATATATATATATATATATATATATATATATATATATATATATATATATATATATATATATAATCATAAAAGGTACATTATTTTCTATGTAAAGAACATATGAATGTAAAAATATGCATAATGAATTGCTATCTTCAATGCACGTAATTGAAATGTTAAAGGGACAATCAACACCAGAATTTTTGTTGTTTAAAAAGAAAGATAATCCCTTCATTACTCATTCCCCAGTTAACCAATACTGTTATATTAATACACGTTTTACCTCTATAATTACATTGCATCTAAGCTTCTGCTGACTGCCCCCTTATTTCAGTTCTTTTGACAGACTTGCATTTCAGCCAATCAGTGCTCACTCCTAGGTCACTTCACGTGCATAAGCTCAATGTTATCTATATGAAACACATGAACTAATGCCCTCTAGTGGTCAAAATTGCATTCAGATTAGAGGCAGTCTTCAAGGTCTAAGAAATTAGCATATGAACTTCCTAGTTGTAGCATTCAACTAAGACTATCAAGAGAACAAAGCAAAATTGATTATAAAAGTAAATTGGGAAGTTGTTTAAAATTACATGCCCTATTTAAATCATGAAAGTTTTTTTTTGGACTTGACTGTCCCTTCAAATATAAAATATTTAAAAATATTAAAAATATTTAAAATTATTTAAAATTATTGCACATACTGTAAAATAATCTAAATAATCCATAGACTATATCTATTTTTGAAAGTATTTACAATCATTTTAAATACATTTTTAAATGTTTTATTTTGAATATTTCAATAACACACATTAAATATAGCAATTCTTCATGTGCACTAACCCATGGGAATAGGAATAGATATGCAGGTATAGGTATATACACATATGTATATAGAAATATATATATAAGAATAAAAATTATATTACCCTGTAAGTGACATGTAAATAACATTGTAATGTTAAATATGTACATTAAATATACAGTAAAACACATAAATGCATCTGTAAACACATATAAATATATATATGATATATATATTATATATATATATATATATATATATATATA
The DNA here is from genome assembly GCF_027579735.1 of Bombina bombina. Lineage (NCBI taxonomy): Eukaryota > Metazoa > Chordata > Amphibia > Anura > Bombinatoridae > Bombina > Bombina bombina. Next base: position 551,984,853 of record NC_069505.1, on the reverse strand, counting down.
TATATATATCTGTTTTTCTTCTGTTTATGTTTGAAATTTCATTCAGCACCCTGGCCAAGGAACCAAGCTTGTGAGAGTGCAACTGTCTCTCTCTCTCTCTCTCTCTCTCTCTCTCTATATATATATATATATATATATATATATATATATATATATATATATATATATATACTATATATACACACATATTTAGGCATGTATATGTATGTATCTATATGTTAAACCCTTTGCAGACCTTTTTTTACACCTGACACCTCATATCTTTGAGCACTTATAACTTTTTATTGTAATTTATGTCCAATAGTTTTTATTAGACAGTGTTATGAGTGTATCTGTACTTATAAATGTATTTTTTTATGTTTTTTTGTGACACATTTTATTCGAGTGTTACCAGAGCTCTAAAGTTGCTCTAATGCGTTAAATTAAATTGCGTTTAGCAAAAACGTTTACTTTCAATTAGTAAAACTAGTTGCTCTCCACTCGTAAACTAGCCCTTGAATTGGAGACGAGCTATCAACTTTTGTTTCTGTTGATAGTTTAAGGATTTGGACAGTCTTGACGGAACCAAATTGCCTTGGAAACAGCTTCATTCCAAATTAAGAAGAATCCATTTGGGATTGGTGACTGTGTTTTATTTCATCTTATATTCACATTGTATCTATTACAGATTTTACACTAAAGGACAGCAGGTGGATAGGATTGCTTTAGACATGTGCGTTTTGTTTCGTTCCGAATCGAAATTCGGAAGAATTTGTCAAATTCAGAGCTTCGGATCAGTTCAAAACTAAACTAATCCGAATGCATTTGTAACAAATAAATCCGAATTAGTTTGGATTTATTCATTACATTCGAATGGCAATGAACTAATCACAATTACACTAGTATTGTACAGTATATTAAGTTATATCAGTCTGCTAGCTCTGTACAGGGCACGTTATGTAGCTGGTACCTGTGAGGTTGGTACTTAGGTGGGATGTGCTGTGTATTACAATAGTATTATGTACTGTATATTAGGTTATATACCTCTGCTAGCTCTGTGCATATTATGTAACTGGTACCTGTGAGGTTGGCACTTAGGTGGGATAAGCTGTGTATTACACTAGTATTATGTACTGTATATTAGGTTATATACCTCTGCTAGCTCTGTGCATATTATGTAGCTGGTACCTGTGAGGTTGGTACTTAGGTGGGATGTGCTGTGTATTACACTAGTATTATGTACTGTATATTAGATTATATACCTCTGCTAGCTCTGTGCATATTGTGTAGCTGGTACCTGTGAGGTTGGTACTTATGTTGATTCAGATGGGTTACACCTAATATACAGTGTATAATACTAGTCTAATACACAGCACATCCCACCTAACACATACCAAACTTCTGAATTTACGAATCGAATCCGAACCAAATACATCTGAATTTATCTAATCTGAATGAATCCAAAACAAATACATTCGAATGTATCCAAATTCGAATCGATCCGAAAACGAAATTCAAAAAATCTGAATCGGTCTGAAACGAAACGAAACTAATTTTCCCACTGCGCACAAGTCTACTTTTTATATACATTTTATATGTATTAATTTATTTTTATATACAGTTTACATTTTTGTTCATCAATTATTTTTCAAAATGAATTGCAATATTGATATGGAAGTGGAATATCATTCTAGTCTTTCAGTTGATACATTGCACATAAGAGTGCCTATTAAAGGGACAGTAAACATCTTTTAATTATAAGACATTTCTGTTGTGTTGCTATAAAATAACATATCAGCCAAGTCTTCATTTTTTTTTAAATATACATCTTTTTAATGCAATTATTTTTCAATCGTCAAAATACACCCACCCTTTGCCTTCTTTAAACAACTACTGAATAAAACATTTTACTAAATAATAAAATCCATTATCACCTGCTTACTTTGCTATTTTTTTAAAACCACTCATGTATCAGGATGAGAGATAGATATATAATCACATAAAGATAGAAAAATAGATAATAGATAGATAGATAGATAGATAGATAGATAGATAGATAATAGATAGATAATCAAATAAAGATATAGAAATAGATAATATAGATATGTAGATGCTAGATAGATAGATAGATAGATAGATAGATAGATAGATAGATAGATAGATAGATAGATAATAGATGATAGATAGATAGATAGATAGATAGATAGATATAGATAGATAGATAATAGATGATTGATTGATAGATAGAAAGATATATAATCACATAAAGATAGAAAAATAGATAATAGATAAATAGATAGATAATAGATAGATATAAATAGATAATAGAAAGATAATCAAATAAAGATAGAAAGATAGATAATAGAGATATGTAGATGATAGATAGATAGATAGATAGATAGATAGAAGATAGATAGATAGATAGATAGATAGATAGATAGATAGATAGATAATAGATGATAGATAGATAGATAATATATGATAGATAGATATATAGATAGATAAATAGACAGATGCATAGATAGATAGATAGATAGATAGATAGATAGATAGATAGATAGATAGATAGATAGATAGATAGATAGATAGATAGAAAGATAATATATGATAGATAGATAGATAGATAGATGCATAGATAGATAGATGATAGATAGATAGATAGATAGATAGATAGATAGATAGATAATCAAATAAAGATAGACAGACAGATAAATAGATGATGGATAGATAGATAGTTAGATAACTAGGTAATAAATAGATAAAAACACCTACCTTACAGCAGTATAAAACACATATTTTGCTTATCCTAGGGTCATCATCTAACTTGTTTTGTCCTACAGTGTCAAATTAATCAGCTTTTATACAATGTTTGTAACACCCCTGGGTAAACCTCCTTCAATGGACACCTGGGAATAGAGCAGCCTAGGAAGAACCGTAATTAGTTATTATGGGAATACAAAAGCATTATACATATTATATGTTTTGCTTTTTACCACATCATTTTATATGGCATTTGTATAGGAGCAATAATAATTATTCTTAGGAATTAGAGACTTACAGAGCTATTCTCACCAACAGATACACAGCTCCCAAAAAAAGAAAGCCAATTACATCAGATTCAAATGATCTTAACATTTATCCTATTTCTTAATCTTTTTTATTAAAGGGCCATGATACCCAAATGTTGAAGCACATGAAAGTGCTGCAGCATAGCTGTAAAAAGCTGACTAGAAAATATCACCTGAACATCTCTATGTAAAAAAGAAAGATATTTTACTTCAAAATGTCCTAAGTATTCACACCCCATTGCAAAGGAGTTTAAGCAGCAAATCAGTATGTCTGTCCCAGGACAGCCAAGAGAGTGAGCTTCATGCACACTCATCTTATTTCCCTATTCAGTTTAAGTAAATATGAAATCTCATGAGAGTTAAGGGAAATCTCATGAGATCACAGTAAAAGAGTTCATGACCTAAGCACTGCTGATGCTGATTGGCTGCTGTTCATTTCTTCATTTCTTATTTCTTTTTACCTGCAGCTGAGCAACAGCAGAATTATAACTTTTTACACAGAACTTAATCTGGTGAGCTGAGGAAATTGTGAGGTAAAATATCTTCCTTTTTTACATAGAGATGCTCAGGTGATATTTTCCTGTCAGCTTTTTACAGTTATACTGCATTAGTTTCAAGTGATTTAGCATATGAGTATTATGTCCCTTTAAAGAAGAAGTAACACAGAAACAATTAAACTAAAATTAGTGTTAGAATAAAAGCATCATTTAGACACAATAGACAGCTGCCTACTGGTGCATTCATTTAAAATGTTCTTGTTTGAACTTGGACTGGCCAGTCAACCAAAGGCAGCACATTGAACTCTAGAGTCGGCTCATTGACATTCATTTGTAAAAATTGGTCTTATGATGTCACTGGCCAGGAGTCTATGGCCTCTATTTATCAACCCGTCAACCGCAAATACACTGGAATTCCACAGCGTATTTGTGGCGAGGATGATTCGCCATAGTTATCAAGCCCTACAGACCGGCAAAAGTAGAATCAATAGTGATGTAACATATGATCCACCGGACTCAGTCCGACACAGATCAATGGTTACGTTACTCCAGATGTTCCGAACGCAAGTTCGGCACAATCTGACTATTTTGGAAGTTATCAAAGAACAACCAGGTATGCTCGCCACTATTCCAGCCCAGCGTACCTGGTTTTCAATCCGCCGCCCTGGAGGCGGCGGATCCTATATGAATCAATGGGAGTCTGACAGCAGCGAAAGCTCATGTTCGCTGCTGCCCGATGTTCCATTGATTTCTATGGGAAGTGTCTGCACCTAACACCCTAACATGTACCCCGAGTCTAAACACCCCTAATCTGCCCCCCCTACACCGCCGCCACCTACTTTATACGTATTAACCCCTAAACCGCCGCTCCCGGACCCCGCCGCAACTATAATAAATTTATTAACCCCTAAACCACTGCTCCTGGACCCCGCCGCCACCTACATTATACCTATTAACCCCTAATCTGCCGCCCCCTATACAGCCACCACCTACATAAAGTTATTTACCCCTATCCTGCCGATCCCGGACCCCGCCGCAAATGAAATAATTTTTTAACCCCTAAACCGCCGCTCCCGGAGCCCGCCGCCACCTACATTAAATTTATTAACCCCTATCCTGCCCCCCCTACACCACCGCCACCTACATTACATTGATTAACCCATAATCTACCCCCCTACACCGCCGCCACTATATTAAATGAATTAACCCCTAAACCTAAGTCTAACCCTAACCCTAACACCCCACTAACTTAAATATTATTTAAATTAATCTAAATAAATATTCCTATAATTAAATAAATTATTCCTATTTAAAACTAAATACTTACCTATAAAATAAACCCTAAGATAGCTACAATATAACTAATAATTACATTGTAGCTATTTTAGGGTTTATTTTTATTTTACAGGCAATTTTGTATTTATTTTAACTAGGTACAATAGCTATTAAATAGTTATTAACTATTTAATAGCTACCTAGTTAAAATAACTACAAATTTCCCTGTAAAATAAATCCTTACCTAAGTTACAATTACACCTAACACTACACTATCATTAAATAAATTAAATTAATTAACTACAATTACCTAATATTAAATAAAATTAACTAAAATTAACTAAAGTACAAAAAAAACAACTCTAAATTACAGAAAATAAAAAAATTACAAGTTTAAACTAATTACACCTAATCTAAGCCCTCTAATAAAATAAAAAAGCCCCCCAAAATAATAAAATTCCCTATCCTAAACTAAATTACAAATAGCCCTTAAAAGGACCTTTTGCGGGGCATTGCCCCAAAGTAATCAGCTCTTTTACCTGTAAAAAAAAGAAATACAACCCCCCCAACATTAAAACCCACCACCCACACACCCAACCCTACTCTAAAACCCACCCAAACCCCCCTTAAAAAAACCTAACACTACCCCCTTGAAGATCACCCTACCTTGAGACGTCTTCACCCAGCCAGGCACAAGCCTTCATCCGATCCGGTCAGAAGTCTTCATCGAATCCGGGCGGAAGAGGTCCTCCAAGCGGCAGAAGTCTTCATCCAAGCGGCATCTTCTATCTTCAATCAACCGGAGCGGAGCGGGTCCATCTTCAATCCAGCCAACGCGGAGCCATCCTCTTCAAACGACGTCCTAACACTGAATGAAGGTTCCTTTAAATGACGTCATCCAAGATGGCGTCCCTTGAATTCCGATTGGCTGATAGGATTCTATCAGCCAATCGGAATCAAGGTAGAAAAAATCTTATTGGCTGATCCAATCAGCCAATAGAATGCGAGGTCAATCCTATTGGCTGATTGGATCAGCCAATCGGATTGAACTTCAATCCGATTGGCTGATTGCATCAGCCAATCGGATTTTTCCTACCTTAATTCCGATTGGCTGATAGAATCCTATCAGCCAATCGGAATTCAAGGGACGCCATCTTGGATGACGTCATTTAAAGGAACCTTCAATCAGGTCAGGGTGATCTTCAAGGGGGTAGAGTTAGGTTTTTTTAAGGGGGGTTTGGGTGGGTTTTAGAGTAGGGTTGGGTGTGTGGGTGGTGGGTTTTAATGTTGGGGGTTGTATTTCTTTTTTTTACAGGTAAAACAGCTGATTACTTTGGGGCAATGCCCAGCAAAAGGCCCTTTTAAGGGCTATTTGTAATTTAGTTTAAGGTAGGGAATTTTATTATTTTGGGGGGCTTTTTATTTTACTAGGGGGCTTAGATTAGGTGTAATTAGTTTAAACTTCTTGTAAAAAAAAATATTTTCTGTAATTTAGAGGGTTTTTTTGTACTTTAGTTAATTTTAGTTAATTTTATTTAATGTTAGGTAATTGTAGTTAATTAATTTAATTTATTTAATGATAGTGTAGTGTTAGGTGTAATTGTAACTTAGGTTAGGATTTATTTTACAGGTAAATTTGTAGTTATTTTAACTAGGTAGCTATTAAATAGTTAATAACTATTTAATAGCTATTATACCTAGTTAAAATAAATACAAAGTTGCCTGTAAAATAAAAATAAACCATAAAATAGCTACAATGTAATTATTAGTTATATTGTAGCTATCTTAGGGTTTATTTTATAGGTAAGTATTTAGTTTTAAATAGGAATAATTTATTTAATTATAGGAATATTTATTTAGATTAAGGGTTTAGGGTTAGGGTTAGACTTACATTTAGGGGTTAATTCATTTAATATAGTGGCGGCGGTGTAGGGGGGGTAGATTAGGGGTTAATCAATGTAATATAGGTGGCAGCGGTGTAGGGGGGAAGGATAGGGGTTAATAAATGTAATGTAGGTGGCGGCGGGCTCCGGGAGCGGTGGTTTAGGGGTTAAACAATTATTTTATTTGTGGGGTAAATAAATTTATGTAGGTGGCGGCGGTATAGGGGGCGGCAAATTAGGGGTTAATAGGTATAATGTAGGTCGCGTCGGGGTCCGGGAGCGGCGGTTTAGTGGCTAATATATTTATTAGAGTTGTGGCGGGGTCCGGGAGCGGCGGTTTAGGGGGTGAAACAGTATAGTATAGTGTGGGTGCTTAGTGACAGGCTAGCAAGAAAGCTGCGAATAAGCCGATGAGCAGCGAGATCGATGATTGTTAGTTAACAACAGCTTGTTAAATAGAGGCCTATACCTAAAGTGCAAGACCTCTTCTCATGTGACATGACCTCTCAAATCACAAATAAACAGGGATAGCCTGATGCCTCCACTTTAGAATGTGTTAGAAGGTAATTATTGCACTATTGTTTATATGGGGTCCATTATAGGGATAGGCAAATGTTTTGCAACTTTCGAAAAATTAAACAAATTTTAACACATTAATTTGTTTTTTTCAAATTTCAAATGTTTGTACAACATTCTAACATTCATTTAATGTGTCAGTATATGGCCTGGTTATAATCCAATATATTTAATAATTAGATATGTGCGATTCGTTTCGGATCGATTCGGAAATTTGGCCAAATTCGTAAAATTCATGATTCGGATCAATTCGAATTTCCGAATTAAAATAGTGCCGAATCTACCGAATAAATCCGAATTACTTAGGATTAATTCGGATTTATTCGGTAGATTCGGATGGCCATGGATTACACTAGTATTGTACAGTATATTAGGTTATATCACTCTGCTATGGGTTACACCTAATATACAGTACATAATACTAGTCTAATACATAGCACATCCCACCTAACACTTACCGAAATTCCGAATTTCCAAACCGAACTGTATCGAACAGAATTCAGCCGAATTTATTCGAATCCGAATGAATCCGAAACAAAACCGAACCGAATTGATTCAAATTTTTCCGAATTCAAATTGATCCGAACCGAAATTCGAAAAAATCTGAATCGATCCGAACCAAACCGAACCAAATTTTTTCGCCATGCACATGTCTAAATTATTCTTTAAAATAAACTCCCAATAAAAATGCATATACCAAGACAATAAAATTAATATAAATTCCTAAATTCTTTATATTAGTTAAAATTTATAGACACATTTAAATATATTTGTAAAAACCCAGATCTTTACCAAACTATACATGTTTAAACTGTTATAATATGCTATTCAAAGATCAAAAAAGTTACCTTATATATTAACGTTATTCGCATTTGAATTTCATTAAAATACCACGAGATACCAAGATATAAGTCACTAACTTTAACAGTGCTTAGTTAAACAATAGAGCAATACACTTTACCAGTCAATTTCTATGCTAAGTTATCTGAGATAAAATAAATTCTTTAGCAACAATAAAGTAAATTCTAAAATATAGATATATATTTGCAGAAAAAAAATTACATACCAGAGAGATTTACTACAATAAAAGGCCTGGCTAAGAAATATGTAACACAAAGGATATTTATCTAGCAAACAAATTAATTACTTAGTATACAAGAATGATTAATTAAGACTACACAGGGCTGTGAGTATGAGTCTAAAATACAAATATAAATATACTATTGTTATTACACAATATTCAGGTAGCGCCACAACATATAAAATATATAATATAAAAACATGCATTAACAAATTACACACCCTGCAGTCACAATCAGAATAGACAGATGGTAAAATGTATGATACTTTAAAAGTCCATTATAAATGTGAAGTTCAAAAACACAAAAAGAACACAGTCTTTTAAACAAACTAATACTTATATCTTCCTCTTGAAGGATTTTTGTCCAGTATGCCCACCGTGCAGCTCCCTTCCAATCACTGGTGTGATCTCCGTGAAAAAGTTGCAGGAAACAATCTGTAGATACAGAAAAGGGGTGGAGCGCAACCAGGGGGACACAAACCAATCTAAGTGCAGATTATAAAATGTTCCACTTTATTGTTAAAAAACGTTCAGCAAGATGTACACTTACAAACTTCACCCTCAAACATATGAGGTATGTAACAGCACACTTGTTATAGATGTCCAAATGTAGGCAGAAATCCACACTTTGTAATACGTTCAAGCACCAAAACTTCCCTGTAACACTTTGAGACTACACAGTATAGATAGCCCATTAAAGAGAAATTGGGGTATTTTAAGATGGTAAGTGCTACATATATGTAGCGTCTTTCCCCAATAAATATATGCAAAGTCCAGGGCCGTAGTTGCTAAAGGAGTATGGAATTACAAACAAGCAAAAAGAAGGTAATACTGGGGCAGCGGTAGAACTGTTTAAATGCCGGCTTCAGATCCAACTCTGCACACAGCTCACCTACTTCCTCCGAAAAAAGGGTGTGGCCTTACGTGTTTCACTGGGCTTCTCCCAGCTTCGTCAGACGCTATGCCTATATTAAAAAATGCACCATCGTGTTATAAAAGAACAAAATATACCCAACAAAAAATATATATATGCACCAAATGTTAAACTTTAAAAACGGGGAGTGAATATATCTAAACATATTCTAAAAAACATAATGAATATATACACATATGAAAAAGATCTACATATCAGGTTAAAACAAATTAAAACAGGGATAGCCCAGAAAAAAACTTCATTGAAAATGATACTGTGTATCAGAGCTTATATATTCTTTTTATATTCCCACACTCGTTATTTATATATAATTTATGTAGTATTGCTCACTTATACACTACTTGATTCGTTTTTCGTTACCTAAAAATAATTCACTGATGTGATCTTTAAAGTGCCTTCTCTAGCTACACAGCCACTAGCTATGTGTCTAGAAAGGCAGCTAAATCTATATCTCGATTAAGACCACCTGGAACCATAGCTCCCAATTTATAGATCCAGTATGTCTCATGCTTCCTTAACTCTAGGAGGTGATCCCCTCCTCTTACTTTGTTCTTTATATGTTCTTTGGCAATAAAAGTAAGCCCTGTACTATCCTTATTATGATTTTCTAGATAATGAGCTGAGACCCCATGGCTATCCAACCTATTCTCTATTATCGGCTAGATTTGGAGTTTTGTTGGTAACGACCCGAAAAACTAACGCCGGCTTTTTTCTGGCCGCACCATAAAAATAACTCTGGTATTGAGAGTCCACATAAAGGCTGCGTTAGGCTCCAAAAAAGGAGCGTAGAGCATATTTAACGCAGCTTCAACTCTCGATACCAGAGTTGCTTACGCAAGCGGCCAGCCTCAAAAACGTGCTCGTGCACGATTCCCCCATAGAAAACAATGGGGCTGTTTGAGCTGAAAAAAAACCTAACACCTGCAAAAAAGCCGCTTTCAGCTCCTAACGCAGCCCCATTGTTTGCTATGGGGAAACACTTCCTACGTCTGCACCTAACACTCTAACATGTACCCCGAGTCTAAACACCCCTAACCTTACACTTATTAACCCCTAATCTGCCGCCCTCGCTATCGCTGACCCCTGCATATTATTATTAACCCCTAATCTGCCGCTCCGTAAACCGCCGCTACTTACATTATCCCTATGTACCCCTAATCTGCTGCCCCTAACACCGCCGACCCCTATATTATATTTATTAACCCCTAATCTGCCCCCCACAACGTCGCCTCCACCTGCCTACACTTATTAACCCCTAATTTGCCGACCGGACCTGAGCGCTACTATAATAAAGTTATTAACCCCTAATCCGCCTCACTAACCCTATAATAAATAGTATTAACCCCTAATCTGTCCTCCCTAACATCGCCGACACCTAACTTCAATTATTAACCCCTAATCTGCCGACCGAATCTCGCCGCTACTGTAATAAATGGATTAACCCCTAAAGCTAAGTCTAACCCTAACACTAACACCCCCCTAAATTAAATATAATTTACATCTAACGAAATTAATTATCTCTTATTAAATAAATTATTCCTATTTAAAGCTAAATACTTACCTGTAAAATAAATCCTAATATAGCTACAATATAAATTATAATTATATTATAGCTATTTTAGGATTAATATTTATTTTACAGGCAACTTTGTAATTATTTTAACCATGTACAATAGCTATTAAATAGTTAAGAACTATTTAATAGTTACCTAGTTAAAATAATTACAAAATTACCTGTAAAATAAATCCTAACCTAAGTTACAATTAAACCTAACACTATACTATCATTAAATTAATTAAATAAAATACCTACAAATAACTACAATGAAATAAACTAACTAAAGTACAAAAAATAAAAAAGAACTAAGTTACAAAAAATAAAAAAATATTTACAAACATAAGGAAAATCTTACAACAATTTTAAACTAATTACACCTACTCTAAGCCCCCTAATAAAATAACAAAGACCCCCAAAATAAAAAATGCCCTACCCTATTCTAAATTACTAAAGTTCAAAGCTCTTTTACCTTACCAGCCCTGAACAGGGCCCTTTGCGGGGCATGCCCCAAGAAGTTCAGCTCTTTTGCCTGTAAAAAAAAACACACAATACACCCCCCCAATATTACAACCCACCACCCACATACCCCTAATCTAACCCAAACCCCCCTTAAATAAACCTAACACTAAGCCCCTGAAGATCATCCTACCTTGTCTTCACCTCACCAGGTATCACCGATCCGTCCTGGCTCCAAAATCTTCATCCAACCCAAGCGGGGGCTGGCGATCCATCATCCGGTGGCTGAAGAGGTCCAGAAGAGGCTCCAAAGTCTTCATCCTATCCGGGAAGAAGAGACGATCCGGACCGGCAACCATCTTGATCCAAGCGGCATCTTCTATCTTCATCCGATGACGACTGGCTCCATCCTGAAGACCTCCACCGCGGACCCATCTTCTTCCAGCGACGTCCAACTGAAGAATGACGGTTCCTTTAAGGGACGTCATCCAAGATGGCGTCCCTCGAATTCCGATTGGCTGATAGGATTCTATCAGCCAATCGGAATTAAGGTAGGAATATTCTGATTATCTGATGGAATCAGCCAATCAGAATCAAGTTCAATCCGATTGGCTGATCCAATCAGCCAATCAGATTGAGCTCGCATTCTATTGGCTGTTCCGATCAGCCAATAGAATGCGAGCTCAATCTGATTGGCTGATTGGATCAGCCAATCAGATTGAGCTCGCATTCTATTGGCTGTTCCGATCAGCCAATAGAATGCGAGCTCAATCTGATTGGCTGATTGGATCAGCCAATCGGATTGAACTTGATTCTGATTGGCTGATTCCATCAGCCAATCAGAATATTCCTACCTTAATTCCGATTGGCTGATAGAATCCTATCAGCCAATCGGAATTCGAGGGACGCCATCTTGGATGACGTCCCTTAAAGGAACCGTCATTCTTCAGTTGGACGTCGCCGGAAGAAGATGGGTCCGCGGTGGAGGTCTTCAGGATGGAGCCGCTCGTCATCGGATGAAGATAGAAGATGCCGCTTGGATCAAGATGGTTGCCGGTCCGGATCGCCTCTTCTTCCCGGATAGGATGAAGACTTTGGAGCCTCTTCTGGACCTCTTCAGCCACCGGATGATGGATCGCCAGCCCCCGCTTGGGTTGGATGAAGATTTTGGAGCCAGGACGGATCGGTGATACCTGGTGAGGTGAAGACAAGGTAGGATGATCTTCAGGGGCTTAGTGTTAGGTTTATTTAAGGGGGGTTTGGGTTAGATTAGGGGTATGTGGGTGGTGGGTTGTAATGTTGGGGGGGTATTGTATGTTTTTTTTTACAGGCAAAAGAGCTGAACTTCTTGGGGCATGCCCCGCAAAGGGCCCTGTTCAGGGCTGGTAAGGTAAAAGAGCTTTGAACTTTAGTAATTTAGAATAGGGTAGGGCATTTTTTATTTTGGGGGTCTTTGTTATTTTATTAGGGGGCTTAGAGTAGGTGTAATTAGTTTAAAATTGTTGTAAGATTTTCCTTATGTTTGTAAATATTTTTTTATTTTTTGTACTTTAGTTAGTTTATTTCATTGTAGTTATTTGTAGGAATTGTATTTAATTTATTTATTGATAGTGTAGTGTTAGGTTTAATTGTAGGTAATTGTAGTTATTTTATTTAATTAATTTAATGATAGTATAGTGTTAGGTTTAATTGTAACTTAGGTTAGGATTTATTTTACAGGTAATTTTGTAATTATTTTAACTAGGTAACTATTAAATAGTTCTTAACTATTTAATAGCTATTGTACATGGTTAAAATAATTACAAAGTTGCCTATAAAATAAATATTAATCCTAAAATAGCTATAATATAATTATAATTTATATTGTAGCTATATTAGGATTTATTTTACAGGTAAGTATTTAGCTTTAAATAGGAATAATTTATTTAATAAGAGTTAATTTATTTCGTTAGATTTAAATTATATTTAACTTAGGGGGGTGTTAGTGTTAAGGTTAGACTTAGCTTTAGGGGTTAATACATTTATTAGAGTAGCGGTGAGCTCCGGTCGGCAGATTAGGGGTTAATAATTGAAGTTAGGTGTCGGCGATGTTAGGGAGGGCAGATTAGGGGTTAATACTATTTATTATAGGGTTAGTGAGGAGGATTAGGGGTTAATAACTTTATTATAGTAGCGGTGCGGTCCGCTCAGCAGATTAGGGGTTAATAAGTGTAGGCAGGTGGAGGCGATGTTGAGGGGGGCAGATTAGGGGTTAATAAATATAATATAGGGGTCGGCGGTGTTAGGGGCAGCAGATTAGGGGTACATAAGGATAACGTAGGTGGCGGCGCTTTGCGGTCGGCAGATTAGGGGTTAATAAGTGTAGGTAGCTGGCGGCGACGGTGTGGGGGGCAGATTAGGGGTTAATAAATATAATATAGGGGTCGGCGGTGTTAGGGGCAGCAGATTAGGGGTACATAAGGATAACGTAGTTGGCGGTCGGCAGATTAGGGGTTAAAAAAAATTAATCGAGTTGCGGCGATGTGGGGGGACCTCGGTTTAGGGGTACATAGGTAGTTTATGGGTGTTAGTGTACTTTAGAATACAGAAGTTAAGAGCTTTATAAACCGGCGTTAGCCCAGAAAGCTCTTAACTACTGACTTTTTTCCTGCGGCTGGAGTTTTGTCGTTAGATGTCTAACGCTCACTTCAGACACGACCCTAAATACCCGAGTTAGAAAGATCCCATTGAAAAGATAGGATACGCAATTTACGTAAGGGGATCTGCGGTATGGAAAAGTCGCGGCTGAAAAGTGAGCATTAGACCCTATTTTGAGTGACTCCAAATACCGGAGGTAGCCTAAAACCAGCGTTAGGAGCCTCTAACGCTGGTTTTCACGGCTACCGCCAAACTCCAAATCTAGGCCTATGTTTCTAAGGTGTTCACCAAATCTCGTTTTTATTGGGCGTTTCGTACGGCCCACATAAATCTTATCACACGAACACCTTAAAAGATAGACAACAAAACAGGTTTTGCACGTCATCAATTGCTTAATTTTAAAATTGTTATTTCCCTTAGAGATTCCAAATGACTTATTTTGTGGAGCTATATGAGTGCAACACTTACAACTTTTTCATCCACATTTGAAAAAAACATATGTGTTTTTCTTTAGCCAGGTGTCTGAACTCAGTGATCTCAGCATATTTGGGCTAACCTTATTCTTTAAACTCATATTCCTCTTGAAAACAACCTGTCCCCCCCACTAATTGATTTTCTTAGCAGCGGGTCCTGCATTAGGATGGGCCAGTGCTTCTTCATTGCTTTTTCTATATCTCTGGACACTCTATTAAACCTAGTTACCAATTGTACCTTCCTTTTCTTACTTCCTTCCTCACCATTATCCACTACTCTTTTGTCTTGATGATTCTCTTTATCTCCACCTTTCCCTTTAATCAGAGTATTTCTATCCATCTTCTCTACTCTCCCTTGAATATCTGCCAATAGTGCCCCAGAGTACCCTTTCGCTAGAAATCTGTTCTTAAAAAATCTTCCTCTTTTGTGCAATTCCGCTTGGCCCACTGAAACTGTCCCAAAGGGATATTTCTCTTCCTTTTCTGATGATGCCCACTCTGGGCATGTAAATATCCATTGGTATCAGTCGGTTTTCCTGTATAGGCTAGTGTATACACTCTCTCCTTCCTGTATCAGTTCAAGGTCCAAAAACATGACTCTTTCCTTACTAAATTCCATGGTGAATTTTAAATTCATTAAATTTCTGTTTGTATATTCCACACTATGCCACACTATCAGTATGTCATCCTTATAACAATGCCATCTGATAATGTGGTTTCTATATGGGTTCTCACCATTAAATATAAGCAGGTCCTCCCACTACCCCATATAGAGGTTCGCAAAATTGGGGGCAAATTTTGTCCCCATTGCAGTTCCCCTTGTTTGTAGGAGGTACCTGCTTTCAAATATAAAATAGTTTCTGGTAAGGATGAATTAAATTGCTAACTCTAGAAAGTTAATTTGGATGTCATTTACATATCCACTTTTCTCTGAGAAATACTTCACTGCAGTTATACCCAATGAATGGGGGATAGATGTATATAATGCGCACACATCTATGGTGGCCCAAACATAATCCTCTTTCCATTTCATTCCCTCAATCAGGTTCAAAAGGTGTGGTGTATCTCTCACATAGGACCTTAAACATGGTACCATTGGTTTCAACATAAGGTCTACATATTCTGATAACTTGGTGGTGAGTCCCCTATCCCCAATACAATTGGTCTACCTGGAGGGTTAATTAACCCCTTATGAATTTTAGGTAGATGATAAAATATCGGAAGGACAGGGTTCTCTACCGGACAAAATTTGCCCCCAATTTTGCGAACCTCTATATGGGGTGGTGGGAGGACCTGTTTATATTTAATGGTGAGAACCCATCTAGAAACCACATTATCAGATGGCATTGTTATATAGATGACATACTGATAGTGTGGCAAGGTACTTGAAATGTTTGTGGAATATACAAACAGAAATTTAATGAATTTAAAATTCACCATGGAATGTAGTAAGGAAAGAGTCATGTTTTTGGACCTTGAACTGATACAGGAAGGAGAGAGTGTATACACTAGCCTATACAGGAAACCGACTGATACCAATGGATATTTACATGCCCAGAGTGGGCATCATCAGAAATGAAAGAGAAATATCCCTTTGGGACAGTTTCAGAGGGCCAGGTGGAATTGCACAAAAGAGGAAGATTTTTTTAAGAGAAGCCGAAATAATCAAGAACAGATTTCTAGCGAAAGGGTACTCTGGGGCACTATTGGCAGATATTCAAGGGAGAGTAGAGAAGATGGATAGAAATACTCTGATTAAAGGGAAAGGTGGAGATAAAGAGAATCATCAAGACAAAAGAGTAGCAGATAATGGTGAGGAAGGAAGTAAGAAAAGGAAGGTACAATTGGTAACTAGGTTTAATAGAGTGTCCAGAGATATAGAAAAAGCAATTAAGAAGCACTGGCCCATCCTAATGCAGGACCCACTGCTAAGAGAATCAATTAGTGGGGGGAGGACAGGTTGTTTTCAAGAGGAATATGAGTTTAAAGAATAAGGTTAGCCCAAGTATGCTGAGATCACTGAGTTCAGACACCTGGCTAAAGAAAAACACATATGTTTTTTTCAAATGTAGAAGAAAAAGTTGTAAGTGTTGCACTCATATAGCTCCACAAAATAAGTCATTTGGAATCTCTAGGGGAAATAACAAATTTAAAATTAAGGAATTGATTACGTGCAAAGCCTGTTTTGTTGTCTATCTTCTAAGGTGTTCGTGTGATAAGATTTATGTGGGCCGTACGAAACGCCCAATAAAAACGAGATTTGGTGAACACCTTAGAAACATAGAGAATGGGTTGGATAGCCATGGGGTCTCAGCTCATTATCTAGAAAATCATAATAAGGATAGTACAGGGCTTACTTTTATTGCCAAAGAACATATAAAGAACAAAGTAAGAGGAGGGGATCACCTCCTAGAGTTAAGGAAGCGTGAGACATACTGGATCCATAAATTGGGAGCTATGGTTCCAGGTGGTCTTAATCGAGATATAGATTTAGCTGCCTTTCTAGACACATAGCTAGTGGCTGTGTAGCTAGAGAAGGCACTTTAAAGATCACATCAGTGAATTATTTTTAGGTAATGAAAAACTAATCAAGTAGTGTATAAGTGAGCAATACTACATAAATTATATATAAATAACGAGTGTGGGAATATAAAAAGAATATATAAGCTCTGATACACAGTATTATTTTCAATGAATTTTTTCCTGGGCTACCCCGTTTTAATTGTTTATAACCTGATATGTAGATTTTTTTCATATGTGTATATATACATTATGTTTTTTAGAATATGTTTAGATATATTCACTCCCTGTTTTTTAAGTATAACATTTGGTGCATATATATATTTTTTGTTGGGTATATTTTGTTCTTTTATAACACGATGGTGCATTTTTTAATATATTTATTCTGTGACATGTACCATATTTTAAGTGTTGATACAGACTCTTGTGCTCTTAGTTTGTAAAATTGTATACAATTGTATTTTTTAGAGGAGATTCTGTTGGGTATTATCCACAGCACTGCAGAAAGGTTTCCCTATAAAATGATGCTGGAACAGAGGATGGGCATAGCCTCTGACGAAGCTGGGAGGAGCCCAGCAAAACGTGTAAGGCCACGCCCATTTTTCGGAGGAAGTAGTTTAGGTGAGCTGTGTGCAGCGGTGGATCTGAAGCCGGCATTTAAACAGTGCTACCGCTGCCCCAGTATTACCTCCTCCTTGCTTGTTTGTAATTCCATACTCCCTTAGTGACTACGGCCCTGGACTTTGCATATTTATTAGGGAAAGACGCTACATATATGTAGCACTTACCATCTTAAAATACCCCAATTTCTCTTTAATGGGCTATCTATACTGTGTAGTCTCAAAGTGTGACAGGGAAGTTTTGGTGCTTGAACGTATTATAAAGTGTGGATTTCTGCCTACATGTGGACATCTATAACAAGTGTGCTGTTACATACCTCATATGTTTGAGGGTGAAGTTTGTAAGTGTACATCTTGCTGAACGTTTTTTAACAATAAAGTGGAACATTTTATAATCTGCACTTAGATTGGTTTGTGTCCCCCTGGTTGCGCTCCACCCCTTTTCTGTATCTACAGATTGTTTCCTAAAATACAAATATGCTCTTTAAATCTATCAGTTGTAATTTAACTGCAGCAACAATTAATATATTTGTTTTAAATATTATCTATATTTAGCAACCTCTTATACTTTACCAGATAACAAATGAATATTCCAGCTTCCAAAATTTCTCAGTAAGTCCAATTCACCTCAGAAAACAAAATAAGTATTTTGCAATGTGGATAAGAAAAGGTAGCCTAATTTCGCTTACAGTAACCGTGTTCCAGGCAGCAATTATCAGTCACCAGTTAGCAGAAAAGACAGCCCAGACTTTCTCCATGCATGGGGTTAAATCATGTGATATAACCCCACCCTTTTTATTCTGTTAATTGAACAAATTAAATCACCCCCTAGAGGTGGAGACAAAAACAAAATCCTAGGAAAGAGAGAGATGTTTTGGATCTTTAAATTAAAAACAAGAGTTCCTACAGGCTTAAATTCAGAATATGATCTGATTAATTACTGGAAATAATATGCCTGGGACATCCTCTCTCTTTCCTATCCTGGAATACCGTATTAGCACTCTTTCTTACAGATATGGAATACCCCTTTAATAGAGATACATTACACTGTATGATATTGTCTCCAGCAATGTATATTGTGATCTTATTATGGGATATATGTATATAATTATTCTATCACAAACTAATATATAATATACATGTTTTTATCTCTTCAATTTAATATTATATAGCCTCTATGGGATTTGACCCTATTCCCACTTTCTGGGTACCGTTTGTATTTCCTTGCTTAGCCCGATATTTAGAAATGTTCAACCAAGGTTGTTAAAAAGTAATTTTCCTTTTGACAATGTAAAACATTTTATCTTTAGTCCATGACTTAGTTGAAATATTGTATAAATGGATATATTTAGATTAACCCTTAATTTAAAATTGCAAGATATACATATGTTAACATGCCACTAAATGAACAGATAAATTGTGATAAATTGTGGGGACATGGCTCCTTTAACACAAGCATTATTATTCATTTATGTGTTCACTTGCGTATTATCTATTTTTACACATATGTATTTACACATTTAGTTATCATAAGTTCTGTGCACTTATATATATATACATATATTTGAGCACATGTTAACTTGTTAACATGCATTAAAAAATTCTAGTTTACTTTTATTTTTAGGTGAATAACTGGTTAATTGGTCCACATAAGTGTAGACTGCAACACACCCCCAACTTCATATATTTGATTGGATCATATATTGACCAATAGACAATGAGCACTGCTTTTAAATAATTTTAGTGCAGGTGTATTGAATAGCTACGATTACGGCCCTATGGCCGAAACATGTCAGCTTTTCAATGCTCACTGCTGAGTGTGTTGTAACCTGTTTGCTGTAGACCTCTTTGGTCTTTTTACCAATTTTTTTGGATGAATAAAGAACTGTTTTTACTACATCAGCCTACAATACTTTTCTGCTTTGTATCACAATATTTCTACTGACCAGGATTTGTTTGGCTGACGGAGCTCCCCAGCTGTTCCTTTGGGAGTGCAAAAGTGCCGATCTACGAGGAAGGAGTGTGATTGGCTGAGGACGAGACACACCTCCCCCCGGAATCTCCCAGTGTTTGGGTCTAAACCACCTGTGCACGCTGTGTGAATTGAGGAGAAGAGCAAGTGGAAAAGGAAACAATCCACCGTGCTTCCAAGTTTGCGTTGGATAGCACGCTGCATACACGTATCTACCCTCCTGACTCCTAAGAGCTTCAAACCACAGATACACGGAGATAGACTGCACAAGGAGGCGGTGTGTTGACGCAGCTACTAGCTGCAGAGCGTATATCGCTCACATCTGATAGTTGAAATTACTCCCGCTCCTATGTGTGTGCTATGATATGGTAAAGACGGTTTAGCCAATACTTACATTATCGCATATCAGGGGTTATAAAATGTGTCTTGCCTAGATTTGGACTTATACCTTTTTTCTTTTGATAAGCTATATAACACATGCAATTATATATACATTTTCATTTAGTGCCTTAGGAGAAGATATATGCACCAACATTTCTCAAGGAACAGCTTATAGTATATATATATACTTTGGTATAGTCCACTAGTGTTTCCACATTGTTTGTATGTTTTATATATATATATATATATATATATATATATATATATATATATATATATATATATATATACAGTATATGTATAAATGTGTATTTATGTGTATATATGTGTATACATGCATATACACACATAAAAAACACATATAAATATACACAGGTATACTTATATACAGTATATGTATATATATATATATATATATATATATATATATATATATATATATATATATATATATATACAGAATATAAATACACACACACATTGAGCCCTTTCCAGGAGCTCCAGGAGCCTTGATGTGTGGGATTCAACTCCTGGCCACTAGGAGGCAAAGATACCCCACATGCCATGAGCTTTTAATCCCTCATACCTCCCTGCACACTTCAGTCTAATGTATAGTGAAGAAGAGGGTATAAAGAGATACAAATTAAAACTGCCTCCAAAAAAAATATATAATTATATAAGAATTATAGACCATCACTCCACGCATAATCCTTTCAATATAAATCAAGCGGTAGGTGCTAGACTTCATAGCTTCCCCAGGCTTCATTTCATTTACAGCAAAAGAAAGGAAAGTTTGCACTCTCCCCGTATAGGTGAAATCTTCTTCATTAGCTAGAGAATAATAGAAACTTTGGGGGCACCTGCCCCTTTTTCAAGGTAACAACATAGTGAATTTACCCCTTTATATAAGAAACAATTTTTAAAAAGGGCTAATCAGAGAAATCCTGTTGGGAGCAACTTCTATATACACACACATTAACCCATTATTATTATTTTAACCCTCTATCTCCCACTCTGAAATCTACTATGGGTCCACTCTAAAAACAAAGAACTGAATAAGAAATGTACACATTTAAGTCATATTAACCACACTATTACAGATCAGGAAAATGTGTTTGTAATTAATGTTAACATCTTAAAGATTTACATCTTAAAGGGATATTTACTTAAGTTTCTGATCCTATCTCCTACCCTGCTTCTCCTATGTACTTGATCTAAAACCATGACCCTTATTTGGCTAAAAATGCCAATTTATGGAGGTGGGCAAAGACCAGCAGATTTTTACACTCTGGTTTCTGATATTTGATTTGTGTTGGCCTATACAATATTTTACCTTTTGTGTTGTTTCCCCAATATATAACAACCTACATAGGCATCCTAAAGCATAAAAAACAAATTAGGAATTGTGTGTGAAGTATCCCTTGATTTCTATACTTTTTTTCCCTGTATTTGGGTGGCTAATTTCTCTGCCTTTGATTACATTATGACAGTTTGCAGATCCAAGGCAGGGAAAAGTACTATCCTTGGGTTTACCACAAAAGGGGGTAGATTTATTTTCAGGAGAAACCTCAACTTTAACCAATCCTTTACAGTATGGAGACCCCTTGTGATAAGTGGTCATAGGTAGCTGTAGAAATTCCTCTATATCAGGGAAAGTCTCTGGAAGTATATACCAATTGCGTTTGAGGATCTTATGTATTTATATCATTGCTAATTGTATTTTATGTACTAACAAAGGCCATTCTACTACTTCTCTTCTTAATATTTCCTGATTGTTGGTATAAGTTACTTCTGATTCCTTCCAATTATTTTCTATTATAAGCTCATCTTTCAAATTCTTGCTTCATTTCTTTAATCTAATAATTCTTTGTTTAGGGTCAGAGACAATCCTCTCAACTCTAATAAACTGATATTTTGAAATACTTTTAAATAAATTAGAAGGAAGAAAACTATTTCTATGTTATAGGTTGCTCCTTTCCAATTGTTTTGTATATAAATCTGTTTTTTAACATATTTACATCTTTAAATACTAAATTATCCTAGAACTCACTTTCTTGCTTATGCTTTAAATCCAAGCTAGGTCTGAAGGTGAACTCCTTCTTTGAAATAATAGGTTGGAATAAAAACCCAGACTCTGTTCTAACTCTGGTACTGGCTTTATAAGCCCCATGAGTTGCAAATCCTGAATACACTGGAATAAACCTTTATTTGGTTCTCTGGTACATGAGACAGAAGGAACCTTGAGGTGGTCTAAACCGAAAGCCTATCATGTAACCCTGGGGTACTATATTCTAGATCCAGGGATCTGGAACTGACCGAGACCAAGCCTTTTGAAAAAGACTCAACCTGCCCCCTACCATTGCTGAATCTGGATCAGGGGCTGCTCCATAATGCAGTTTTTGAGGTTAATGATGATTTTTTTTGTTTTGTTTAGACTTATTCCAAGAAGAGCATGGCTTCCAGGAGACTCTGGAAGTCTCAGACTCTGACATGGTGAAGAAGGTTTCTGATTTCTGGAACAATGAAAGGAATGAAAACTACCTCTAAGTCCACTTTTTCTTTAAAACTTTTAATGCTGGGGTAAAAAGGCACCCTTACCCCCAGTAACCATGGTAATTATTGCATCTAAACCAGGAGCAAAAAGAATCTTTCCTTGAAAAGGAAGGGACAAAAAGTTTTAAAAACCATGTCCACTGACCATGATTTTAACCATAATGTTCTCCTGGTTAGAACAGATAGGTCAATTTTCATGGCATTAACACGGATTATATCCACAAATGCATCACAGGTGACGGAATCAGCTAAGCAAACCAGTTTCAAATGGTCCTGAATATCATTTGATACTAAGTAAAAAACACAGAGTAGCTCTGCCTGGTTTAAAAAGAAATCCTGCATGCCAAAACGCCTTTCTTGTGGAAGGCTTCTAGCTTCCGGCCCATAGGATTTCTAAAGGAAGTAATAAACTCTAAAGAAATAGTTGTTCTCTTGGCTAAAGTAGAAATTGCACCATCTACCATTGGGATAGATTCCCTGAGTTCCCCATTAAAAGCAGGTAAAGAAAACATCTTCTCAAATTTTGTAGATGGAGAGAAGGGAATACCTGTTTTCTTCAGGTACTGAAAAAAACTCAGGCTATTTGAATGTTTAAATAACAAATCCAGCTGTTTACTGTTTTATCTTCAGGCTCAAGTTTTGTGCCATGAATCCCCAAATTCTGCAAAACCTCCCAAAATAAACTATGGAAATTGTCAACCTTAACTATAAAAGAGGCATAAACATCTTGATCAATATTAGAATACTGATCATTAGAGATTAACTCCCTATCAGAAGAAAAATCAGAACTATCTGTGTCTGAGAGGTATACCCAGCAACATCATTAAGCTCTGAGGCACACAAGGTGGTAGACGTATCTTTAGAGGAGAAAGTTGCAAAGTTGTGCAGGAGGTCCAACTGAAAAAGTTTTGAAAAGCATGCATAAGGGTGAGAATATAAATGATCTGTGGAACTCCCCTCTAAAGGGTCAGATGAGCAGAAGTAGGGTCTTAATTAGCTCCATAAATAAACATACCAGACACAGATACATTTATACTAACAGCTTTGGCGATAAAATATTTAACTCACAGTTACAGAAAATAAGAAGGAAAATATTTCAATAATGGAATCTTGGGTACTTAATGTGTATAGAAAGCAACCCTCTCCCTCATTTGCCACTTACATATTATTCACCAAAGCTGTGACATCTGAAAGGAGAAAATAATGGAATCTTTCAGGGAGTGGGTGATGTGGTGTTTTTGGAAGTTCCACTGAGTTATTCTTGGGGTTTTTAAGCTCCAGAGATTTTTGGACCTTATCAACCCAAATAAGGCTGTGTGGAAACCCTATTAGATAATTACTTTAATAATACCTTTTACTGCCCCTTTTATATTTGTCTCTAATTGTATTAAGCAGACAGTTGTTTATCCATGTGCCTATATTATCCGCCATTTTGTACCAGAAATAAATACATACTTACGCATACAGAAATTAATTGACATGATTCAATAAATAACACTTCTTTTGAAAACAGTTGTGATCCTATGATATTTTTAGGGCTGGTTCACCAAGATGTTCAACAAATTTAGTTTAAGAAATGTTTTCTAATACTTAATAAAATTATATTACAATAGTCGAAGACCTTAGGAAAAGTACAATAAAATACTTCATCATATGTTTGACAAATGAGAATAAATCTTAGTAAACTAACCTAACATATATTTTGTATAATTTGCAATAACAAATTATCTATAAAACTATAGATAGAACTATGTGTCATAGAAAAACTGTTAAGCAATGTTTAAAAAGTTTTTTTTTATTCAGTCTTTTCTCCTCTTAAAGGAATTGCTATAATCGTTCAGCATTTGTTTTCTCCATCATTAAGAAGCCTATATATTTTCCCAAACTCATAAATGCTTTGCGTAGAGCTCCTTTTACCTCCTGGTTCCTGAGACAGTATATGATAGGGTTCATTAGAGGGGTAACCACACAGTAAAATACAGAAACTACTTTGTCAATTGTAAACCTAATGTGGGACGTGGGTCGTATGTACATAAAGATGACAGTCCCATAAAAAATAGATACCACAGCTAGATGGGAAGCACAAGTGTTGAAAGCTTTCTTCTGTCCCTCTGTTGACGGAATCCTCAGAACACAGAGAATTATGAGACTGTAAGACACCATGATTAGGAAAAAACATCCAAGTATCACACTCCATGACATCACCATGAATGCAAACTCTCCCTCAGCTGTTTCTTCACAGGCAAGCCTCAATAAAGGAGCATAATCACAAAAAAAATGGTCAATACTATTTGGATGACAAAATCTCAGGGTAGAAATCCACACAGCAGGTGGAAAGGCAGCCAACAATCCTCCCACCCAAGCTCCAATAGCCAGGTTGACGCTAGTTCTACTAGTCATTATTATGTTGTAATACAGGGGTCTACAGATGGCAACATAACGGTCATAGGCCATGACAGCCAATAGACAGTTCTCAGCAGCCCCAAAGCTAAAAAGAAGATAAAACTGAAGAAGACATAAAGATGAAGAAATTTCCTTGTGCTGTGTCAGCAAAGCATCTAGCATTTTGGGCACTGTAACTGTGGTGTATACAACCTCCAACATAGAGAAGTTAGCCAGAAGCAAGTACATGGGTTTATGAAGGTGCCAGTCAACCAATACTAGACCGATGACCAGAAGATGAGCCCCAATTGTCAGGATATACATGATGGTAAAAATTGAGAAGAGAAGGATTTCCATGTCCCGTATGGTCTCAAATCCGACAATGATGAACGAGGAGGCCACACTGCGGTTCCCATTATTGACTCTTAACATATTTCCTGATATATGAAGATATTGTTGAATGTTATTCATTTCAATTAAGGACTATGACAAAACCTATATCTGCAGAACATTTGTTCTTTTTGTGGATTTATGTGAAGAAATAAATAACATATTCCCCTCTGACTTGTCTAGACTTTAATTAAAATAAAAGAGATAACTAAAAAAGTAATTTTGTGTAACGATTCCCAGTTTCTATAAGATTCTGTTCAAAACAGCCATTTCTGGCCAAGATAAACTTAATATTAAATGAGGCAATGGATTCCTATAAAAACATATTTACACATAAATATTTTATCTGATAATAATGAACATATAATGACTCGAGAATGTTTTAAAAACAGTTTAAAAAGTAATTGTGAATATATTGCATATTGTCACTGGAATTTTGTATATATATATATATATATATATATATATAAATATATACACAGGGAGTGCAGAATAATTAGGCAAGTTGTATTTTTGAGGATTAATTTTATTATTGAACAACAACCATGTTCTCAATGAACCCAAAAAACTCATTAATATCAAAGCTGAATAGTTTTGGAAGTAGTTTTTAGTTTGTTTTTAGTTATAGCTATTTTAGGGGGATATCTGTGTGTGCAGGTGACTATTACTGTGCATAATTATTAGGCAACTTAACAAAAAACAAATATATACCCATTTCAATTATTTATTTTTACCAGTGAAACCAATATAACATCTCAACATTCACAAATATACATTTCTGACATTAAAAAACAAAACAAAAACAAATCAGTGACCAATATAGCCACCTTTCTTTGCAAGGACACTCAAAAGCCTGCCATCCATGGATTCTGTCAGTGTTTTGATCTGTTCACCATCAACATTGCGTGCAGCAGCAACCACAGCCTCCCAGACACTGTTCAGAGAGGTGTACTGTTTTCCCTCCTTGTAAATCTCACATTTGATGATGGACCACAGGTTCTCAATGGGGTTCAGATCAGGTGAACAAGGAGGCCATGTCATTAGATTTTCTTCTTTTATACCCTTTCTTGCCAGCCACGCTGTGGAGTACTTGGACGCGTGTGATGGAGCATTGTCCTGCATGAAAATCATGTTTTTCTTGAAGGATGCAGACTTCTTCCTGTACCACTGCTTGAAGAAGGTGTCTTCCAGAAACTGGCAGTAGGACTGGGAGTTGAGCTTAACTCCACCCTCAACCCGAAAAGGCCCCACAAGCTCATCTTTGATGATACCAGCCCAAACCAGTACTCCACCTCCACCTTGCTGGCGTCTGAGTCGGACTGGAGCTCTCTGCCCTTTACCAATCCAGCCACGGGCCCATCCATCTGGCCCATCAAGACTCACTCTCATTTCATCAGTCCATAAAACCTTAGAAAAATCAGTCTTGAGATATTTCTTGGCCCAGTCTTGACGTTTCAGCTTGTGTGTCTTGTTCAGTGGTGGTTGTCTTTCAGCCTTTCTTACCTTGGCCATGTCTCTGAGTATTGCACACCTTGTGCTTTTGGGCACTCCAGTGATGTTGCAGCTCTGAAACATGGCCAAACTGGTGGCAAGTGGCATCTTGGCAGCTGCACGCTTGACTTTTCTTAGTTCATGGGCAGTTATTTTGCGCCTTGGTTTTTCCACACGCTTCTTGCGACCCTGTTGACTATTTTGAATGAAACGCTTGATTGTTCGATGATCACGCTTCAGAAGCTTTGCAATTTTAAGAGTGCTGCATCCCTCTGCAAGATATCTCACTATTTTTTACTTTTCTGAGCCTGTCAAGTCCTTCTTTTGACCCATTTTGCCAAAGGAAAGGAAGTTGCCTAATAATTATGCACACCTGATATAGGGTGTTGATGTCATTAGACCACACCCCTTCTCATTACAGAGATGCACATCACCTAATATGCTTAATTGGTAGTAGGCTTTCGAGCCTATACAGCTTGGAGTAAGACAACATGCATAAAGAGGATGATGTGGTCAAAATACTCATTTGCCTAATAATTCTGCACTCCCTGTATATATATATATATATATATATATATATATATACACACTGTGTAGGTTCCTCCAAGAAACATCAGATAAAAAATTTGAAATGGAGAGTATGGAGTCTTGGGGGTCAATTTATTAATGTGCGAGCGGACATGATACGATGTAGCGTATCATGTCCGCTGCACATCGATAAATGCCGACAGCATATGCTGTCGGCATTTGTCATTGCACCAGCAGTTCTTGTGAACTGCTGGTGCAATGCTGCCCCCTGCAGATTCACGGCAGGGGGTGTCAATCAACCCGATCATATTTGGACAAGTCTTTAGACCACTGCTGCATAACTTCTGTTACAGAGCTTGATAAATTGAACCCTTGGACTTGAAATGTTTGCTGTCTGTTTTTTTTTATATAATAATTTTTTATTTTGCTTTACACATAACAATATGAAGGATACCAGGCATACATGGAATTGCTTTAAGGTTCAATGTAAGCCCAGACATATACCATTTTTTTACAATGTTCTTTCCATTCTTGGTTGTGTAACTAGTATGTCCATACCTGATGCCCAGGTTACATGAAAGTCCAAGAAACCTTATCATCCCTAAGTTTCTGGTCATACCATGATATGCTAGATTCATAGAAGATCACTAATGAGTCCATCATATTCATGTAATATTGCAATATAAAACAATAGACTTGAATAAACAATAAAACTTGAATAAACAAAAGAACATATATTAACCTTTTTTGGCATGAGTAATCATACCTTTTATGTTGCTAAGATATTATTTGTGCAATAATAGTTTGCTGTGAGTTTTCCTGAAGATATTAACCAAGGTGGGAAGGGTACCCTGGTAGCCGTATGAGGAGTTCCTGTTATTGGTTTGTGGAAGTGGTCAAGAGGAAGTGGTGAGATTTACCTTTTTATGGATTAGTACAGGATTCCCAGAAAAATTGTATGTTGTGGTATGTATCTAGAGTGTTGGATGTTAGGTAGTGGTATCTCTCTAGTTTGAGGTTACAATGAATTTCTTCTATCCACATTCGAGTAGTGGGTATCGTGTCTTTTTTCCACATGTGTGAGATTAATTGGTTTGCATTGTTTATCGTGAGTTGACAATGTTTCTTGTGGGTTTTGGATTGGAGTTTAGGGTATTTGTGGAAAAAGAATGTTAGTGGCTCTGTTGATATGTGGGTTCCTATCGTGTCTTGTATGTATTGTGATACCTCTTTCCAGAAGGGTTGTAGTTTGGGGCCTGACCACCAAATATGATATAGTGTTCCCTCTTGTGTGCAGTGTCTCCAACAACGGTTGTATGAGTTTGGGAATAGGTATTTCAATCTTTGGAGTTAGTTACCATCTAGTCAATAACTTAGTGTTGGTTTCCAGAAGTTTAGAAGAATAGGCTGACTTATGTATGTTAACAAAAATAGTATTCCAATCTTGTATTGACATCAAGTAGGGTAGTTCCTTATCCCATGATTTAGTGAAAGTGGGAAGAATCTCTGCTTTAGGTTTGTTTAGAAGTTTATATGTTAGTGAGATTATGTGGTGTATTGGTGAAGAGGAACTGCATAGCTTTTCAAATGAAGCCTGAGTTCTGGTTATTTTACTCCTTTGTGAGGAGTGTAAAAAAAAAGGAGTGGTTTGATGATACCTAAACCATTTAGTAAGGAACCCGTCTCCTAGGTGTTCTATAACATGTTTAGGTAGAAGGCTGTTATTTTCCAATAGCAAATAAATCGCAAGGAATACATATATACCTTTTGGGCCCAACGGAGTGATGCTGATACTAGGTTGAACGCTATGGTTGTGTAGAATAGGTGTTAGCGGGGAGGGTTTTGAGGAGATATCAGGGTATTTTCAAATTATGTTTACCCATACTTTGAAAGTCTCTGAGATGATGGGGTTTATATTGTTATGGGAATGTTTGTCTTGTGATCCCTCCAACCAGCATAGAGAGCCCAGTTGGGGAGAGTCCCACAAATCTTGTTCTAGTTGTACCCATTGTTTATGGTGGTGTTCTTCATGAGAGCACCAGTCTACGATTCTAGAAAGCTATATTGCATTTCTATATTCTTGTAGATGTGGTACTCCTAGTCCTCCCTTATCAGGGTGTCTGTAGAGCATCAATTTCGATATTCTCGGGGGTTTTAGCTTCCATATATATGAATTAAGGAGAGATTGTAGTTTTGTAATAGTGGAGTTAGGGAGAGGAATTGGGACTATTTGTAGGATATAGAGAATTTTCGACAGTAATGCCATTTTTGCAGCCCCAATTCTTCCCATCCAAGATATATGTTTAGGGTGCCATTGTGAGGTGTTTGCCGAGATATTTGTAATGAGGGAATCGTAATTTAATTTGACTAAGTCTGATAAGACTGGGGTTAGGTGAGTTCCCAAGAATTGTAGGGATCTGGAATTAATAGTGAAAGGGGTGATGCCTTTTATGGTTGCTAAGTCCTCTTTTAAAGTGTGTACTGGGAGTATTTCTGGTTTCCCAAAGCTAACTGAGAAATTTACCATAATTTTGGAGGATTCAGTGAGCCACCAAGAGAGATTTAAGTGGTTCAGTGAGAGTCATTAGGAGGTCATTGGTAAACAATGCCAGTTTGTATTCTGAATTTTTAACCTTAATTCCTTTTATGTCAGGGGAGTTACGTAGAGTGGAAGCTAGTAATAAAAGTAACAAAACAAATAAAAGGGGGTATAGTGGGCACCCTTGTCTCGTTCCATTCCTAATCTGAAAGCTTTCTGATAAAAGGCCATTTACTTTAACTTTCGCTGATGGGAATGTAGCTCCCCATCTCACCTTAATACCAGCGCTGCTTACGGTAGCGGTGAGCTCAAATGTTCGCTTTGCTCAGGTTCAATGATATCTTAGGACAATAGATATAAAGTGATATCGGTGCTGAGGTATAACGTAATCAATATAATCAAACATAAGAACAAAAGATACCTCACAAAAGCACTCTTAGTCCAATTTTAAGTTTACTCTTATAATATAGTTTACAATGTAATATAAACTACCTACTGTGCACAGAGGTCACACAATACAAGTTAGTAGATATCAAACTCATAATGTATCTAACTAACAATAAACAGAAAAATAGAATTGTTAAAAGGAAACAATGCACAATAAACAATTAATATGCAGCACATATAAGGAGAACAGTTCATAAGCAGTGATACTTATCCTCCACTGTGTTGTGAATAGCTCAGTCAATGCAAAGTTCCCAATTGAATATAATCTCCTCCGATTTCAAGGAATAATATTTTGATTGTAATCCCAGGGCTAACTTGAAAGAAATGACAAGCGATCCTGGAGGGAGCTGATGTACCAAGCGTCCACAGCCGAAGACCGGGCAACCCCAGTGCACACTAGCCGTGGCTCCGATAAGGCTTTGCTAGCTCGGCAGCGTTACCCTCTACGCTTCCATGTGCGATTCCAAGTGCTTCCTGTTAGTACCGGAAACTAAGAAGAAAGGTCGCTCCAAATTGTGCTGCATACAGCGTTGCTCCCAAACAACAGGCTCAGTACCAGGCTGAGCTAATGCAATTTGCCGACGTACATTTCACCAAATAAACGGCTTCTTCCGGGCATATACGGTAGCGGTGAGCTGGCAAAACGTGCACGTGCACAATTTCCCCATAGGAATCAATGGGGCAGATTCGGCTGAAAAAAACCCTAACACCTGCAAAAAAGCAGCGTTCAGCTCCTAACGCAGCCCCATTGATTCCTATGGGAAAATACATTTATGTTTACACCTAACACCCTAAAATGAACCCCGAGTCTAAACACCCCTAATCTTACACTTATTAACCCCTAATCTGACGCCCCTGACATCGTCGCCACCTGCATAATATTATTAACCCCTAATCTGCCGCTCCGGACACCGCCGCCACCTACATTATACTTATTAACCCCTAATCTGATGCCCCCACACACCCAACCCTACTCTAAAACCCACCCAATCCCCCCTTAATAAAACCTAACACTAACCCCCTGAAGATCACCTTACCTTGAGAAGTGTTCACCCAGCCGGGCAGAAGTGGTCCTCCAGACGGTCCAAAGTCTTCATCCTATCTGGGCAGAACAGGTCCTCCAGACGGCCAGAAGTCTTCATACAGACGGCATCTTCTATCTTCATCCATCCAGAGCGGACAGGTCCATCTTCAAGACATCCGATGTGGAGTATCCTTTTCTTTCCGACGACTAACACTAAATGATGGTACCTTTAAGTGACGTCATCCAAGATGGAACGGAATGGAAGAATTCTATCAGCCAATCGGAATTAAGGTAGAAAGAATCCTATTGGCTGATCCAATCAGCCAATAGGATTGAGCTTGCATTCTATTGGCTGTCCCAATCAGCCAATAGAATTCGAGCTCAATCCTATTGGCTGATTGGATCAGCCAATAGGATTGAACTTCAATCATATTGGCTGATTGGATCAGCCAATAGGATTTTTTCTACCTTAATTCCGATTGGCTGATAGAATTCTATCAGCCAATCGGAATTGAAGGGACGCCATCTTGGATGACGTCACTTAAAGGTACCATCATTTAGTGTTAGTCGTCGCAAAGAAGAGGATGCTCCGCGTCGGATGTCTTGAAGATGGACCCGCTCCGCTCTGGATGGATGAAGATAGAAGATGCTGCCTGGATGAAGACTTCTGGCCGTCTGGAGGACCTCTTCTGTCCGGATAGGATGAAGACTTCGGACCGTCTGGAGGACCACTTCTGCCCAGCTGGGTGAAGACTTCTCAAAGTAGGGTGATCTTCAGGGGGTTAGTGTTAGGTTTTATTAAGGGGGGATTGGGTGGGTTTTAGAGTAGGGTTGGGTGTGTGGGTGGTGAGTTTTAATGTTGGGGGGGTATTGTATTTTTTTTACAGGTGAAAGAGCTGATTGGGTAATGCCCCGCAAAAAGTCCTTTAAAGAGCTATTTGTAATTTAGTATAGGGTAGGGATTTTTTTTATTTTGGGGGGCTTTTTATTTTATTAGAGGTATTAAATTAGGTGTAATTAGTTTTAAATTTTTTTTAATTATTTTATTATTTTCTGTCATTTAGTGTTTTTTTCATACTTTAGTTTATTTAATTTAATTGTAATTAATTGTAGTTAATTTAGTTAATTTATTTAATGATAGTGTAGTGTTAGGTGTAATTGTAGCATAGGTTAGGTTTTATTTTACAGGTATATTTGTACTTATTTTAGCTAGGTTTCTATTAAATAGTTAATAACTATTTAATAACTATTCTACCTAGTTAAAATAAATACAAAGTTGCCTGTAAAATAAAAATAAACCCTAAGCTAGATACAATGTAACTATTAGTTATATTGTAGCTATCTTAGGGTTTATTTTATAGGTAAGTATTTAGTTTTAAATAGGAATAATTTAGTTAATTGTAGTAATTTTATTTAGATTACTTTAAATTATATTTAAGTTAGGGGGTGTTAGGGTTAGACTTAGGTTTAGGGGTTAATACATTTAATATAGTTGCAGCGACGTTGGGGGTGGCAGATTAGTGGTTAATAAATGTAGGTAGGTGTCAGCAATGTTAGGGATGGCAGATTAGGGGTTAATAAAATTTAACTAATGTTTGCGAGGCGAGAGTGCGGCGGTTTAGGGGTTAATATATTTATTGAAGTGGCGGCGATGTCCGGTCTGCAGATTAGAGGTTAAAAAATGTATTTAAGTGTTTGCGATGTGGGGGGGGGGGCTCGGTTTAGGGGTTAATAGGTAGTTTATGGGTGTAAGTGTACTTTTTAGCACTTTAGTTACGAGTTTTATGTTATGGCGTTAGCCCATAAAACTCTTAACTACTGACTTTTAAATGCGGAAGGAGTCTTGATAGGAGAGGCTGTACCACTCACTTTTTCCAAGACTCGTAATACCGGCGTTAGGAAAATCCCATTAAAAAGAAAGGATACGCAATTTACGTAAGTGGATTTGCGGTATGCTCGAGTCGCGGAAAAAAAGTGAGTGGTACACCTGTACCTGCCAGATTCGTAATACCAGCGGGCGTTAAAAAGCAGCATTGGGGCCTCTCAACGCTGCTTTTTAAGGCTAACGCAAAACTCGTAAAAGCTCATAAAAGCCGTAGGATTTTTGAATATATTTTCAGGTCCACATTGAGTAATGATATGGGATGGAAATTGGCTGGGTTAGTAGGTGGTTTGCTTGGTTTGGGCAGAACTGTAATGTATGCTTCTAGCATATTTTCTGAGAATGGGTGATCTGAGTCTGTCTGGTTGTAGAGTTTTAGAAATGTTGGCATTAGTAGGGATTTAAAGTTCTTGTAATAAAAATTGCTGAATCCATCCAGGCCAGGGCTTTTCCCTTGTTTTAGGGTTTTTATGGTTTTGTCTAGTTCTTGTGGCGTGATTGGCTCAGACAGGGATTGGCAATGCTCAGGGTGGATCTGAGGGCGTTCCAAGGGGTTAAGGTAATTTTTGCAATTTTGCATGTGATTGTTGTTGAATAGGTTGTATAGTTTAGAATAATATTCACAAATCATTTTTGCTATGATTTTGGAGTCTATGATTTTTTTCTGATTTGTTGTTTGTTAAGGAGTGCACGTATGACGCATTGATTTTGCTTTTAAGAGCCCTTGCTAGTAATTTGCCCAGTTTATTGAGTGTGACATTTTTGTCTTAATAAAAAGGTGGTATTTTGATCTTTGATATTAATGTATTCATTAAGTTGAGATCTAGCTGGGTTTAGTTTTGTTTGTGTTGCTATATCTGTTGGGTGTCTCTTATGAATGTCATCTAGTTTGTTAATTTCTTGGTTTAGAGTTAAGTATTTTTGGTTATTTTCTTTATTTTTAGTGGCTTTGTGCTTCATCTGATGACGCATTTATGGGCTTCCCAGAGGGTTCCCGGGGATATCTCAGGAGTATTATTTATCGCAAAGTATTCGTGTAACGCTTTTTCTATTTCTGTTTTTATGAAAGGGTCAGATAGTAGTACTTTGTCTTGTCTCCATTGGAAGGGTCTTGGGGGGAATTGAGGGCCAGATGAATGTACTACTCACCGCAGAATGGTCTGACCAACTAAAACATTTTTTTTTTTAATTACTACTATTATAGTGAGTGGGGTAATTAGATGAGAAATATTTGGGTTCATTCCCTTTTTTTAAGTGGGTTTCTTGGAGTAACAATATACTGCCATTTTTATGGATTAAGTTATGAAGGGCCTTGGATCTCTTAAATGGTGAATTAAGCCCTTTGGTATTAATAGTGATTATACTACATTTCTGGTCTGTTAATTGCGAAGCCATAGTCTGTTTGAGGATCGGTGAGATTGTTTCCTTAGTGGTATGTGCGCTTTGTGTCGTGGTTTGAAAATTGGTGTATCACTGAAGGTTTTTATGTGAATAATAGGCATAATAAACATATTTAACAAAACAAAATTTGAACTAAGTATAACAAACATGTGTTGGTATAACATTTTCTAGTACAAGTCAAAGAATAAGACTATAAATATATAGATAAAGAAAAGAAAAAGAGATAAGACTAATTAAATACAATACAATTTAAGAGGGAGCTTTAGGATAACTAAATTGCATTTTTTTGTAGAGTATATAGACTCTTCATAAAAGATGTTGAAAAGCTATAGTGGAGGCCTAAACATTAAGGTAAAAGGCACTATTCTAGAAATTAACTATATCACAACCAATGCATCAGAAAGATCTCACCCATTTTCTGTCTGGGGACCAAGGGATTTCTAATGTCTTTTAATGGAAGAAGTTTGCCACAAGGCTCTTTGAGGTCTTGGAGCTGATGTGGCTGGGAAGTCCATCTGTGATCTCGGTGAACAGTATGTCTGGATATGGTCTGGAGCAATGTTCCCTCTAAATTTTTTTACAGATGTGCGGACCTACTACTGCTCTGGGCAGAATTTTTTTTTACACAACCTGGTTACTGGGCAGTCATTATATATATATATATATATATATATATATATATATATATATATATATATAACACAGCAATAAGAGTGTTTATATATCAGAAATAAGTGTGTTTAACCATAGATAATGCCCATTTATCTAATAATAAATCCCCAATTATGTCTAATTTCCACAAATAGAAATGGAATCATAGGTGATGTAATAAACCACAGATATTCAGTAATGCTAATAACCATTGTTAAAGCATTGGAAAGATATGCTCATAGTCCATATAAGACATAAGTATGGGTATGTATTACTGCACATTAAGAGACTTTGATTACATATATACAGTATATATATATATATATATATATATATATATATATATATAATAGATCTGCACTCGCTGGACTTTCAAGAAACAAAAGTTTATTGTGTACAGTGACGTTTCAGGGAGCCAACTGTCCCCTTCATCCGACCAAAATAGTGCAGATCTATTACTTGGAATTGGATATTTCTGTTCCTGACACCCTGGCTCATATCTTAAAGGGACATTAAACACTTTGAGATGGTAATATAAAATGATTAATTGTATATAATAAAACTCCTCTGCAATATACTTTCATTATTTATTTTGTCCTCTTTGCCTGTAATTCCATTCTGAAATTGTGAGCTTTTCGGTTCCTGTTAGAAATGGAAGTGCAGAACACTGTTAAATCCAGCACAACCATTGGCTGCACACTCTAGTGACCTATTTATAACTGTCCCTAATTGGCCACAGCAGAGAAGGTAACACAAGTTACAACATGGCAGCTCCCAGTGTTTTATAGACACTAAAACTTTACACTTATTTTGTCACTTTTTAAACAACTAATGAAACTTTAAAAAATACATCTACATGTTAGTCATGGACTAATCTTTTCTTTGAATGCATCATTATATCTAGCATTTATTTAGTGTTTAATGTCCCTTTAAGAGGTGAGAGTGCAAATCCCTATGAACTTTCGTGTGTATATATATATATATATATATATATATATTTATATTTATATATACATATATTAGTAATGTACTGTCCCAAGTAATCAATGCACACTGTAACAATGTAGAATCACATTATAAGACAATTAAAATCAGGGCAAATAAATTCCATCTTAACCTGTGTCCATAGAAAAAAGGAGTGAAAGAATATGAAAATACTGAAGTATCTACATATATGTGGGCAACGATAGTATGTGCACATGCCTAATATACCCTGCGGCTGTTGCTACAAAAGTCCCAGCAATTTAGATAACAGTATCGCACTGCAATACACACTAAAACATTAAGCACCCTGTGCTACAGCACAAACATTTTGTGGAATGAGAGAACTATTCATGGACTATTTCATCCCCAAACATTAAGAGTCGCCAGGCCGCGTTTAAACTTACGTGAGTGGCACAATAAGCGATAGTAACAGACAGAAGCTATCACACTGCAAAAATCTGTCAGTCCTCTGTCTCATAGTGTCCCGTCTAAACCAGCAAGGTATCTGCACAGAAAACGGCAGCTCTATCATCCCAACTAGGGAAAGAGCAAAGCGCGCCCTAGAAAGTTGCCTATGGCATGAAGCACCATTTACCCCACTTGCAGCTACAGAGCAATAAAAATGGTGCTGTTGATTCCAGACCTTCAAGTGTCTCATAAAACACCTCATTTCAGTCTGGAAGGGCCCTATATCCCTGGAAAATAAAGACTAGAGTGCCTGTCTTTTTTTACAGAGGTGGCAGCTGGTTGCTAGTAGTGGGACTACAAATTCCTATATTCTCTGGTGGCTACGCAGTGCTCTGCTCAGGAGAAAAAAAGGAACTCAGACTCTTTCATTCCTCCTCTGTTCTGCGTGGCCTGATGTACTGACTGCGCTACACAGAGAGGGAAGGTGCACAACCACGCTACCGCGTACCTTAGAGGGAACATTGGTCTGGAGTTGAGAGGTTGATTTCTTTGCAGAATTCTTCTATGTCGCCTGGGTCCATGCAGGTTTTCTTCTGACCATTCCAGGAGAGTTGGATGTGGCATGGGAATCCCCATCTGTATGTGATGTTGTTTTTCCTCAGGGTGGTCGTATGGGGGGCAAATTCCTGTCTTCTTTGTAAGGTTCTTTGTGAAAGATCAGCGAAGATGGATAGTGTGGAGCCTTGGTAGCATAGTGAGGCAGCATTTCTACCTTGTTTCATTATGTCTTCCTTATGTTGGTATTTGCAAAAGCGAATTATTATGTCTCTTGGTGGTTATCCTTCTTTTGGTTTGGGTCTTAGGACTCTGTGGAACCTATCCATGGCAATTGGATCTGTAAAAGTTGGACCTTTAAGGTAGTGAAATAGTCCTTGTGGATATGCGTCTAGAACATCTGGGGCAAGTAATTCCAGGATAAACCTCTTATGCTTACATTTTGTCCCCTGCTCCTGTTTTAAATGTCTTCCAGTTTGTCTTGGAGTTGCAATATAACATTATTCTTTGCTTGTACATTCTGTTGGAGGTTTGCAATTTCAGTTTGATGTATTTCAGTATCTTCCTCTAAAG
This sequence comes from Bombina bombina, assembly GCF_027579735.1. Classification (NCBI taxonomy): domain Eukaryota; kingdom Metazoa; phylum Chordata; class Amphibia; order Anura; family Bombinatoridae; genus Bombina; species Bombina bombina. The sequence continues at coordinate 551,947,135 of NC_069505.1, read as the reverse complement.
CTTCTACACTATCCCCTATTTCATGCATTTCTTTGTGGAGTTCAGATATTTCTTTTTTAATGCAGGATTTAACCTGAACGATCAGATTTGTAAAATCTTGTTTAAAGGGGATAGATTCTAGAAGTGATTTTGAGACTTGCATGGATTCCCCCATGTCAGGTGCTTGCGTCTCAGGAGAGAGAGATTAAGAGGTTTTATTTTCTGAGGGCCCAGTGCAAGACTCTGATGATTCCAGAGGCTTAAAAAAATTAAGTGCCGTGGATGTGCTGTGATGGCTCTTGAGTGCCTTCTCTGATTTTGGTTTCTTAGGAGACATTATTTATTTTTTAAAGTTCCAACTAGTTGGGTATCCTTAAATAGCTCTGTCTTGTAACAGTACTAAGTGTAGAGAATTTGAAAAATGAGCAAACTAAAAAGTTTGAAGTAGATGTGCCTCCGATTGTTAGGAGTTCCAATCCCAAAAGAATATATAATATGTACAGTCTGGAAGTACTAGCAATGTGATCAGTCCAGGAGGGGATCATCTGGCTGCCTGGTTTCCAAAAAACGTGGCATCCACACCACAGATAAAATATAGAAGGTAAAAAGGAAATGGCACCCCAAATGGTGTAGTACTTCGAAATAAACTTAATTACCAAACAGTAATCAAAATTGACTCACAAGTCTCCTAGCACTAACAAAGTGCTATATGCGCAGTCTGGACCTTATGAAAGCTGTCCAGTAAGCTCACTCCTCGAAATCTGTTGCAGATATTTAACAAATATCACCAATAGCTTGGGGTTAGGACTATGGTTAAAAAATGCATACAAATTGATCTCACAGTGGTCAAAGTAAGAGGTGTCGCAGAGATGCATCCCAAGAACCTTAAACCTATATATCAAGATTGATGGAACAAGGGATTATCACAACTCAAAACCTCAAATTACCAATAAACCACAAGTAGGAGATATTACTATAAAAGCACTGTATTAAAACAACATACATAGGATAAAATCACAATGCGTTTCTCAGGGATACACTGTTTCCTCAGGTAAATAGATGTACAATGTAACATGCCGAGTTTTTAAAGATCTTTGGCGTCCTCAAATCGTAAATGCGCATGTGCGTGTCAGAAAACACGCCCATAAATACCTTATTATGGTCTTTACTCGGACAGGTCAGAGGCATTTAAAAAATTGTCCCACACATAACGCACCCGACTGAGGAACAACAATGTACATACTGGCCAAAGCAACAAGTAAAAACATATATACAATTAACATTGATGAACATTTCAATACTAGTGATAGCAAGGGAATTACCCGCTTCCTATTGCAAAATACGCATGCGTGTATACGATTCTCACAATAAGGAGGCAGGTAGATATCATTCTAAATAAATTATACTCCAATAAACGAGAGTGATAATACAAATCGAATCTGAAATTCGAAAAAAATGGGAACAAGTTATATAGACAATAAAACCAAAAAATATATATAAAATAAAGTGTAAGGTATAGATATATCTGTGCATCATTGTCTGCATTCTACCGGCGAGACCTCAAATACCTCATAAGAACAGACAAAATAAAATAGCCAGCTACGTGACTCTACATACAAAGTGCATCATGTGAAGATCAAAAATATATAATACTTATATAGTGGATAATACATAAAAAAGAGGTTGTTCCATATAGGAAAAACCATAATAAGTTATATAATAATTCATCTCAATATATATATCTCATTAAACATACTAGACTAAAATAAAATGTGCCATTTTTTATATATATAGTGAGTGCTCAACTCTAACGTGTAAATGATTTTGTCCGGATTCAGCTCATAATGTAGAAGTCCTTTATGTGGAATATCTATGTCTTTTTTAAGTCAGATTTCACTAATTTTACAGGCTCAATCTTCTTTTAATTAGGGCATCCAGCAGGAGCTCACTCAGTGTGCGGTCATTAGCTTCGATGGCCGGCTCCGCCCCCGCTGTTCGCTGTCTATTTTTACTCTTTTTGTATTTATGCACCCTTGTATGACTACACCTGTATTAACATATATATGTTATCCTTGCTGTCCAAGGTTAGAGTTTTATTTTGTAATTTTCTATCCTAGATAAATACCACAAGGCAGTGCAAGATGTTTTTCTGGGAAAATAATGGTAATGACCAACCTTATTTCCAATCAAAGTCATTAATTTATAAAGTAGTAAATTTATCTTAGTTTCGATATTTTTTAATGTATAATTAGTGCCATTTTGTGTTACAAGATACTTGTTGGTTATTACAAAAAAAGCAATTATGTTTCTGTTTACTATTCATTACTACAATTATGCTTATTATAGGTGGTCAATTAACAGTTCTTCACATGTTAAAGGTGGTCTTAACAGTAGCGTTTAAGATTTTTCCATAAAAGGGGGGTTCACATAACACACAGGGTCCACCAACCTGGTTGCCAAACTGAAAACACAACAACAGACGACAACTGAGGTGATTAAAACAGAACCTGACATGATAATAATATTTCACCCACCCCAGATTGGGCTAATTTGAGATAACTCCAAAACCTGTTGCATTTTATAGAATAAGTATATATCTTTCTATAACTAATTCACAGGGCACAGAGACTGGCATGATAATATTTTTATTATAAGGATAATATAAATTACTTGGTAAAGCTAAATTGTGTAAACCTTATCCAAATTTCATATTACAAATTATTTGAATTGCTTTACACTGTAAAAAAAAATCTGCCAAAAAAAGGATTGTGTTCGCATTATGCATTTACAGTATATCTCCAAACTATTTTACACAGATATAAAATTTACAATTA
>NC_069505.1:551936822-551939322 GCF_027579735.1 Bombina bombina | reverse complement strand
GTGCACAGTGTCTTCGCCTCTTGCCCATCAGAATAATACTCAATAGTAATAATAAACTAGCTTAAGCTAGTGAAAAACAAATGTTGCTTTTATAAGCTATGAGTAGACATAGGAGAATGGGATTAAGAACTGTAGGTGATATTTCTTTGGTAAACAGTTTAAGATGTTAATACACATTAAAGAAAACCATTAATCTACAAAATATCTGAGATCAGTAATTTTGTTAATGCCATTTGGTGCTCCAGTTAATAAGTTAAAGATCCAAAAGGCTTCTTTTCTGTTTAGTGTGGCAGACCTATCTCCCCCTCTGATGTCATGGGGGGCGTGGTCAATGCCTTGAAAACTGAACATTCTCTTTAAATTGGTATCGTTAACAGTAATGCCTAGAGATATAAAGTGATTAGCAAAATGTTTAGCTACTGGAGTAGAGGGCGGATCATGTTTGATAGAGAGTAAATGCTCCCTGATCCTGTCCTTCAGAAACCGCGTTGTCCTGCCTACATATTGCTTGTGACAGATATTGCAGCTAATTAAATAAACCACAAATTTAGAATTGCAGTTCAGTCTAAACCTAATGTCAAAACTGTTACCTGTGGCTGTGGACCTAAACTCATTACCAGGGACTACAAACTCACAGCTCTTGCAAGGGGTTTTCCTGCATCTAAAAAATCCAACTTCCGGCAGGAGCCAGGAAGAACTTGCTTTAGTTGAAAAATCTCTACCTAAGTAGTTTCCAAGCGTTGTAGCTTTTTTACTGACAACCCTGATGCCCTGGTTCTGTAACGAATCATGTAACAATGCATCTCTGTCTAAGACAGGTAAATATTTTCTGATGATGTTATTAATGCAGTTGAATTGTCTACTATAACGAGTTGAAAAAGTTATAGGAGATTTAAAGCATTTTTTGTCACGATGTTTATCTTTTGGGGCATCTTGCAACAGAGTATCCCTGTGCATAAGTTCCACTTCTTTGCTGACTTTTTCTAGTGTACTCATGTCATACCCTCTAATTTGTAAACGCTGTGTAAGGGATGAAGCTTGTTCTTTGTATGTATTAAGATTGGTACAGTTACGTCTGAGACGCATATATTGTCCCTTGGGAATGGCCATCTTAAGATGTACTGGATGGTGGGAGTCAGCTCGTAAAATTGTGTTGCCAGATGTGGGTTTTCTGAATGTGGAGGTAAGGACTGAATGAGATAAAGTGTCTAACGTTAATGTGATATCTAGAAATGGAATACTATGTTTAGATGCGGTGTAAGTAAATCCTAAGTTATAGCGGTTTGCATTAAGATATTCTAAGAATGGAGGTATGGAGTTTATATCTCCACTCCATACTATTACAAGGTCATCAATAAATCTTCGGTAGAACTTTATCTGTGACCTGAAAGGATTGGTATAGTGGAATATTTTCAGAAATTCGAAATTGGTTAGGTATAGATTTGCATATGATGGTGCAAACTTTGCACCCATGGCGGTGCCCTGATTTTGAACATAGTGTGTGCCTTCAAATGTGAAGTTGTTGTGATTCAAAAGAAAATTTGCACCATCACATATAAATCCAATGAACTTATCATCATATGTAGTGTACATCTTCAACATGGCTTTTAAGGCCTGTATACCTAGGTTATGAGGTATACAAGAATATAATGAGGTGACATCAATAGTAAGTAAGGTGTCACCCTCATCAATATGTAAACAGTTTAAAAGCCTCAATAAATGTTTGGTATCACGAAGGTATGCTGGGGTTATCTGGACAATCGGTTGTAGAACTGTATCAATAAAAGACCCCAATTTTTCACCAAGGGACCCCACACCGGAAATGATAGGGCGACCAGGAGGACATTCCCTATTTTTGTGTATTTTGGGTAGATGTTTAAAAACCGGTGTGGTTGGAAATTGGGTTTTTAATGAATCTGCTTTGAACTTAGTGATAATGCCCTCCTGAACAGACGTGTCAAGAAAGTTATTTAATTCATTAACAAATTGTCTTGTAGGATTAAACGTTAATTTCCGATAGGTGGCACTATCACTAAGTTGTTTATGGGCTTCACGAGTGTATTGTGCCCTGTCCTGTACAACTATACAGCCGCCCTTGTCAGAATTTTGAATGACAAGGGTATTATTGTCTTGTAATTTTCTCAAGGTGTTTCTCTCTTTCTTTGACAGATTATTACTTGTGCCATGTTTCGGATTAAGACTGGTATTGGTTTCTTTTGCTAGGGCATGAAGGTCCCTTTCCACTAGGCTCTGAAAGACTTCAATGAAGTCACCTCTCATTTGTATGGGGTAAAAAAATTTACTGGCATTAGTGGCAACTTTAGGTGTGTGTAAGTTAAGTGAATTGGATCGTGCACTCTCACTCTCAAGTGAAAGTAAATTGACAATTTCACATTGATCAACAAAATTGAGTTCATCAATATCTGTATGAGTGGTAGGAAGACTTAAACTTATATCATTCACAGCTTCTTCGTGGAGATTATCCCTCAATAATGGGTCA